>NC_081419.1:80594432-80894432 GCF_949786415.1 Peromyscus eremicus
CCCCTACTTATAGAGATTTTACAAAGTTGCTGCTATACACATGACAGGTTGAAATTTTACTCCAGTGACCAAGTCTGTTAATCATTATTCTTTCGGTTTCTAGCCTTGCAACTTAAAATATTAAAGTTGAATACTGAATACATCATTCTATTAAAAAAACCTGTTTAATTGCTCTGAGTAGCATCTTACTAACCTTTTGAGTTGATAAAATAGCCTAAAAAGCCGACCTCTAACCTTATCTGAAAGTAGAACATACAGCTCAAGTTTTAAGGAGAGCTAAGCTTTCATAAAATATTAAGAAATATGTCACTTATTTCCCTACTCCTGGAATGGGAGTTAATGGGCATGTAGTAAGCTATTTGTTTGAAAATAGCGACTAACTAGTACGTGACAATTTTGGATGGAAAAGGCACTACTGTATGTGACCAAACGCACACAATTTTAGTAAAAAAGGTTCCTAGCTTTAGTCTAACAATCACAATGTACGTAGGGTAAAAATAACTCACAGTTAATTTTCTTTTAGAATAAGATGGATATTTAAAGGAGTTGTCAAGGTATATAGGGATTTACTGGTAGCATTAGTTCTGAGAAATTACATCTAAGTCAAATTTGTTATCAATTACTATACTTAAGTAGAATCTATTATGAGTCTTATAGAAAGTGAAAAGCCACTTTGAAATACAAATATTTCCCTTACGTCTTTAAAATTCCACACTAAAAAACATGTAGCACCCTTAAACTAACACACTTGTATTTCAGGGAAATGGCTTGCCAACGCATGAAGAGAAAATGACAGCAGGAAGATCTAATCCAATCTTTACGACAGAGTTTCAAGTAATTTTCCTTCAAGTCACGGAGGCATCCTGAAAAACATCACAAAGCCTACAGTAAAAAGGAATTACTCCCCCGCCCTTGGGCCTAGACTATCAAGATTACATGCAATGTGCTGGTGTGTGCTCCCTAAGCTGAGGCATTTAGAAAAACAGACTGAGGTGAGGAGACAGTGCTCTGCTGAGATTGAAGTTTTCGGAGTACCTGCGCAGACAGACCCAGTTTCTAACCCTGTGGCACTGGGCCCAAGGACGGCAGTCAGAGTCATCACTATTTTTGATGAGCTGACGTGGGCACTCAGCTGATCCATACGAACTGCTAAGGTGGTTAATTAAAACCACTTACACAGAGCTTGGTGACACATATCTACAGCCCCAGTGTTCAGAAGGCTGAGGCAGGAGGATCACAAGATCACACAGTTTGAGCGGTACAGTGAGACCCTGTCTCAAACAAAGAAAGCCCCTTTAAGAGTATGAAGCATTAAACAAAATGCAATGGTACTGGTGCATAAAAAGAAGTCTTTAAAAAAATTATTTTTATTTTGCATGTATGGATGTTTTGTCTGCATGCATCTCTGTGCACCATGTGCTTGCCTGGTGCCCACTGAAGCCAGAAGGGGTCAGAGTCTCTGGAACCAGAGTTATAGATGGTGGTGAACTACTATACAGGGGCTGGAAATCAAACCTGGGTTCTCTGAAAGAGCAGCCATTGCTCTTAAGTCTCCAAATAAGTCTTAAGAAAACACAGCTGCAGGCTGTCTTATAGTTTGCTGAGCAGTATGAGAGCATATGTCTTTTCAGCAGGAGAAGTAGATGTTTTAGAGGCTTGTTAGCAGTAAAGTGAATTCTTACTCTGGACATCTTTTACGACAACCCCCTTTTGAAAAATGAAAGGATAGCTACACAGAGAAACCCTGTCTCAAAAAACCAAAAAAAAAAAAAAAAAAAAGAAAGAAAGGATAGTTGGAATTTCTATAAATGACACATTTTTTCTTAACCCTTATAAGGTAATGTTAATGTTGATATAATTGTCTCTAGTCATTCAGGCTAGGATCAAGTAATAAACTTTTAATAAATTCTCTAATTTTGCTTTTTCTATTAAAAGGAAATATGAATAGGGACATTGGAACGACTAATGTATTATGTGGGCACACTAGGCAAAGTGTACTTTTGCTTGTCATTTTATAGGCACCAGCATACATGACTAATTCTTAGCATGTAGAGTCATTTAATTGAAATATCAAGGAAGTTTGTTAATTTTCATTGAACACAATGATGAATGAAAGTAAGTCGCAAACTTAGACCTAGACAACTAAATATATAATATGCCAGGGACATGTTATTTAATGTCTTTAAATGTTATTTTTTTTAATTAAAAGTTTTACCACCTTGTCAACGTACCAGTAACAAAATGAAAATCAAAGCCAAATCCTTTCATCCAAAATGTGTTAGTATGAGGTAAGGCCTTGCATAATACCTTGTGACAAACACTACCTGACAAGACTTGTGCTGGATAAAACAATGCTTAAGAAGAGAACATTCTAGGCTGATAGCTTCTGTGGGGATAACAGTCTAGTTCAGTTGAGACATATGGTACAATTACCATCTACAAACCTCAGGAGTATAATCCCAAGTTCCTGTAAGTCTACCTACGTGATCCCTAACCATTGCCCTCTTTCCTATACTATAAAACACAAAGAGACTTCACGGCTGCAGTGGTAAGCATTGGACATAAGTATGACCCACAGATTAAATTAGAGGCTAGGAATGTTATGATAATCTTTGAGGAATTTACCTAGGGGTGGGAAGCTCAACTATGGGATGGCATTGTTAACACCCTCTGAAATTAGAAGGTGAAAACTGAGCTGAGTAAATTCAGGTTGTGCTGGAAGGCTTTCAGAACCACATCATTCAGGAACAATATTAACTGCACCTTGACTTGAAATAAACATAAGGTTTATCAATGACATTAAGTATAAAATTGTCTAATACTGTCTTGAAATGTTTTAGAGAATTATATTGATAGGGATGGAAAAGACATAACTCTAGCCTTGAAACTTAAAGCACTAAGTCAAATAAATTTTGATTCCTCATATAGAGCCAAAGGAATGGTGATAATCTTCTAGTATATGCTCCACAACACAGCATTTTTATTACTTTCTACCTTAATGAGGTCTACTCAGCAGATATTTATATAGAAATGCAATAAACTGCTATCTCTACTTCTTGGGGTCATTTTTTTTTTTTTTTTAAACCAGGATGCTTCCTTTCCTTAGAAAGTAAGCAGTTAGGCCTAGCATCTTGTTATGAGTCCCATCAGGCCCAGGGTCTTTCAATCACATTCAAGTGGCATTTGGAAGCACTTCACCTCTGACAAGTGTAGTGTGTGTGTAAATGCATGAGTGTTTTCAACTTCAGAAAATGAGCGCTGAAGAGGGATGCTCAGAAACCCTGAGAGCTTATTAACCACTGCTCCTTGTCATCTCTGCAAAGAAACATGGAGAGGTGAAGAGCTTCTGTGAGGATAAGTGGGGAGAAGGATGTGTAGCATATTGTGTGGAAGAGGAGCAGCACACACACTTAGCAGCCCCCAAACAACAGGCTGCCACTCTGCACTACCGTCCCTGAAAGTACCATACTTGCTGTGGTAGATCCGAGAAAAATCTGTAGTCTGCTTTGGAAGAATTTAGAGAAGCAAAAATGTAACCAAGAGCTCTCCCATTGCACCAGACTTAGACTTCCCTTGTTCTTGCATGGAAATCTGCTTTCCCTGAGGTCAACCCAAATCTCAGGGGATGTATTGTTAACTCCTTCCAAGGCATCTCCTCTTGTGACTACACTCTGGGAAGTAAATACTAGGCAAGCCTTTCAGTGACTGCACAGAAATGCCGTGAGTCAGGCAGATACTAGGCTGGCTTTCATAGCTCTGCATTCCTGTGTTGTAAGACATAATTTTTGGTGAGTCTTTCGGTTTTTCATCGGAATTTTGTCAGATCATTGTGACTGTCAAACTGAAAGATGGTGATGTAGTGGATACTTTCTACATTATATCAGATCTGACTATTAACAAGAAGCTGGCTGGCACTAGCAGCAAGGACACACTGGAGATAGAGCCTCAGGCCCATGGTTCATTGATCCATTTCACTAATTCAAAAACATCTACCGGTACCTACTTAATGTTAAAGTCTGGGTATGCTGTCTTCTTCTTTCCAAGTTCCATCTGCCAGGGATGATGCACTTCCCTGTATAATATTAACAGCAGCAATGTTTCCTATGCTTTTCAAATTCTTCAATTAAAATTTTAGTCCCTAGCTAGGCATGGTAGCACACACTTTGAATCCTAGAACTCAGAGGCAGTTGGATTTCTACGAATTTGAGGCTAACCTGGTCTACATATGAGTTTCAGGCCAGCCAGGACTACACAGTGAGACTGTCTGATTTTTTTTTTTTTTTTTTTTTTTTTCTTCCCTCTCTTTTTTCAGGTTTTTCCCAAACATAGAGCTGGGAGAAGACACATTGATGGGGCTTTGAAAGATGATTATTAAGAATTATCTAAAATTAGTTTTCTAGTTGGAACGTGTAGGACATATGCAGGAATTTGGTGATTGAAAGAACTTGAGGCTTTGTCTTGGCTACAGCTATCACAGCATTATAAATAGAGGCCAAAGCCAACTGTCACATTAGACAGCCATCCTCTAAATTTCGTATCTTACTCTGAGTTGAGAGAGGCCTTAGGATGTGAATACTACATACTTAAGACTTACTCTATTCATACAAAAAAGAAGAGTTGTTCTCTGGGAGTTTCTTGGTTTTTTCAGTCTTTATAATGTAAGATATTTTGTAAATGAAGATATTGACCAGAGAGTAAATACTGAAGGCTGAACAGTCCTGCAGAGATCTTTAAGGAAGAGAAGGTAGATTCTTTCTGCCTAGTCCAGTGGATACTGTCTGCTTAAAGGAAAGGTGAATCATGAGTAAGAGGTGTTAACTGTGCATTGGGAGTTGAACAGCTGGGGCGAGCATAAGAAGCAAAGGTAAAAGAAAGCCTCAGTTTTAATATTTATTTATTCACAACAGAAGACATGTAAATGAACCTTATCTAAAAAACAAAACAAAACAAAAAACAAGCTCACAGGAAGATACCCCAATAGGAAACAAAAATAAGGAAGTCTATATTTCTTATTCCTTTAGCACTCTGGGAAATTGGGTAGAAAGTAGAAAATGTTCAAGTAAAACACCACCTCAGAACACAATACCTCTTAACAATTTAATTAATTAATTAATTAATTATTTATGGAAGGAAATCTCTGTGGAAATGAGCTGAGCAAAGGACAAGAGCATGTCACAGTCATTTAGGTCAGACTGTCCCTTTAGGCAAGATGAAGAAGGACTCAGGTTGCCCCAGGAAGGGCTATTGGGACAGGAAGAAGTAGGTGCTTCTGAGTGAGAAAGTTAGGGAACAGCTAAAAATGAAGCAGCTGCTCTTCCTAGAGGCTCCAGGAAAAACAGAAAACCAAAACCAAAACAAAACAAAAGAATGCACAATAGTTCCTACAAAGTCTAGGAAAACAAAACAAAACAAAATCCTGACTGTAACTGCTGAGGGCCTGTGCTTCCCATGGTGAGGATGGCTTCCAGTACCACTCTGTACCATTAACCAGGGTGGAGAATGATGACCTTGCCTCCTGCTTACCCACCTATTTCCTTACCGGCCTATCAACCTACCAGCCAGCTCCCGGGAGGCACTTCACCTGCATTATACAAGACAGTGAACACAGAAGTTTAAAATATGTTCCACAAAAACAAACAAGCCAAACAAACCCTAAACAATTTACTTTTGTTTTCTAGTTGCAGTGATGACTATGTGGCTAAATTTATGGATTTAGTTTTGAGTATTTCTCAGTTGTCCTTCTCTTACTCATAATTCCTTATTTCTTTTGAGCCACACTCCTAATAAAGTTTAAAGACACGGAGAAGCTTCCAAGTTCCAAAGATAGAATAGAAATAAAAGTTAAAGCCGGGCGGTGGTGGTGCACGCCTTTAATTCCAGCACTCGGGAGGCAGAGGCAGGCGGATCTCTGTGAGTTCGAGGCCAGCCTGGGCTACCAAGTGAGTTCCAGGAAAAGGCGCAAAGCTACACAGAGAAACCCTGTCTTGAAAAAACAAAAAAAAAAAAAAACAAAAAACAAAAGTTAAATACTGTGTGTTTAAAAGGTCACTTGTCACAATTAGAAACCACTGACAGAGGAAGCAATTTGGAATAATAGTTGTGTGGACATGTATAAAAAATTTGGGTCTAAGTTACTGGGGAAAATAGCTCAGAATGAAGCCAGCATGATTGTAAAAGAGACACACATGTGTGCGAGCAATTGTGTGTGTGTGTGTGTGTGTGTGTGCGTGTGCGCGCGCGCGCCTCTATGTGTGTATGTATCAGCTGCATTAAATCTTTATTCTCTAATATCAGATTTTGTTAACTTCTTATTAGAAAGGTCTTTTGCACATACATCTCTTTTCTTTCTAACCTTCAACTGAATTTTTGATGCTTTCATAACTTCAGATATAACAGCACTGTAGTCTTCTATTTCCACCAATGTGTGCTGGGCACTAGCTCCATGCTAGGCTTTGTTAAAGGCTGCTTTTAGATACTGCCGAGATCCCACAATGCTTTTCCATATGCTCCATGGCTTTCAGGGTAGTCCTCCAATCAGTTATTTTCTCCAATAAGTAAGTAGTTTCTTTAGTCACGTCCACTTCGAGACTGCAAGTGTGTGACCGGCAGGCCTGCCTCTTTGCTTCAGTTCTTTTCTCTTAACAGGAAGCTCTTCCTCTTTCAATGGCCTTACACTAATTGTCCTAATTATTCCACACAAGTTCGGCCAAGTCCTAGCACCTTTCTTCTAGTTAGACCCAAGTGACTCTTCCTTGCTGAGCCATAACCACAGACACAATGCCACACAATTTTACACTTCATTCTGGACGGCTGTTTGACAATCAACTGGTTTACCTTAGTAAGCTCACTAAGTGGAGAAGAGAATTATTTGAGAAAAAAAACATCGGTGATATTCATTTCAGTGTCCACCAAGGTAAATGCCATTCAGAAGCCTGTGCTGTAAGATCCTGGATACTCAGACATTTAAGAGGATAAGCTGTTCCCTCCTCACTGTGAGAGAACGCAATCAAGGAACCCGCTCATTGAAGAAAAGGAAAACAACCAAGGGATGTTCTAAAATTACCACCAGCTGATTACCTCATGGGACTCATTCTACAGCTGTGAATTATTCTGTTTTACAGATTCTTAGAAAAGCTATGTTTCTGGCTACACTCCAAGTATAATTTTGAGTAATAGCTGTGCTTTAACCTGATTTTGTAGGAGTTGTCTGAAACTAAGTATTAAATAGGCTTTTAAGGCTTGACACTAACTTATCTTCCAACTTAACTTTCTACTACCTGGTTCCTAAACTACTTGCAAAAATCACTTTAATCACTGTTGTAACTCTCTGCCCTCCACCCCCTAGAGAGAATGCTATGTTTAAAGCACCTGTCCTTGAGACATATTTTGAGCTCAACTGACTTTTCCACTTCAGCCTCCTGAGTATTCATATTACATTATGCTGATTTAAAAAGGGACGGATAGTCAACTTCCAGCAGCACAAACTGAGGTACCGGGAGAAGGTATATGCCTTTTGAGGGCTGCGACACTGCTAGTGAGCCATGGTGCTTAGGGAAGAGCAGCAGCTGTTTCAAACAGCCCCCTTGGTTATCCGATGGGAGCTTGATGTCGACCATGAAACAGAGATTGCCCTCTCCTCCTCCCTCACACACAATGTTGGTCTGCTTAGAATGCATAGCAGATATATTTAACATGGGGAAAGAAAAGAGAAGGCCATGCTTCCTCAATGAAGGAAAGTCTAAATTAGCTCCATTTACAGCACTGAAGAGGCTGATTGCTTAAGCTTTATCTCCCCATTTCTTTTGATTTTGGCAGTGTAGAAAGTGCTGAAGAGGCTCCTCACACTAAATCAACACTCACATTTTACTGAGGTCTAGAGTGGCTAGCTTGCCATTATTTGTATTTGTTTATTGCTATGGACAACTCACATCCGTTATTAATGCACCATATGATGTAACTGCATCTAAGCAACTCAGGATAAAACACACCAAACCATTTTACTGAAACGCACTTACAGAGTTGAACAGTTAGTGTGTAGTACTAAACAGTTGGCACATTCCAGATCTTTGGCATGTAAAAGCCAATAGGGTTTAGACTTATGTTGTTTAAATGATGCCAATGTGTACTTCTCACCTTCTTAAATATATCAAAATTCCTTAGAATGCCAAACAAAAATCTATCCTCTGGGACTAAATCATGCCAACAGTTTAATGGTACATGGAAGGAAGCATTACTGCAAAAATTTGAGAGGGGAAATCATCTTTTCCCAGTCCATTTAAAGGCCTCCTAAGTGAAAATTAATTATGGCTCTGGAGATGATTTGGTTAACATTAGGTCAGAGAGCCAAATCAGATAATTCAGTGCAATTTCAGAGTCAGTGCTATATGGTTTTTCCAACTACACAGACTCTAGATAGAACTGGCTTTCTTAAAGGGTCTCTGGGCAACCTTTTCCAACTACACAGACTCTAGATAGAACTGGCTTTCTTAAAGGGTCTCTGGGCAACCTTTTCCAACTACACAGACTCTAGATAGAACTGGCTTTCTTAAAGGGTCTCTGGGCAACCATGTTTGCTGTTTCAGAGCCCCAGAGAAAAGTGTGTCAGTGAAAGTGGAAAGAAGAAAATATCGATGTTCATTTTCCGAACTGGAGTGGTGATTAAGCTAATAAGGGCTCTGAGTAAATATTGAAAAATATGTGTTGTTTACGTGAACTAAATGGAAAGGGTGATATTAGTCATGCAGATTGCGGATTTGCTTGTGCTCTGGCAAGTATACACAGAGGGAGGGGAAAGTGTAATAAGCCATAAATGTAACCTATGGTGTTAGTGAGTAGATGGTATTTCAGTATTATTCACACACTTTAACTTTAGAAAACTAGGCCTCACAGTTTTAAAATCACAGTGATCTAGGAAGAATTTAACAAAAGAGTCTACAAAATGAATCCTTAGTAAACAAATATTATTAAACAGAAATTCAGTAGGTTCTAGTTACAGTAGCTTTTCACTATTAATGAGGTTGGATACCAACAAGAAAGATAGGTAGAGTTTTGTGAAGATGTTACACATGTCAGAAAACCAGACTCTGAGTTTAGCATAAAAAAATTCTCAAAAGGCCCTGGGTTCGATCCTTAGCTCCAAAAAAAAAAAAAAAAAAAAAAAAAAATTCTTACTTGGAATATTTATAAGTCAGTACAAATCACAGTGAGGTGTTAAAAAGCCAAAAAATTCCTGATAATTAAATAGGTATTTCACAGCTTAAAAATAAACATCTAGCTGGGTGGTGGGTCAGACCTTTAATCTCAGCACTCAGGAGGCAGAGTCAGGCAGATCTCTGAGTATGAGGCCAGCCTGGTCTAAAAGCAAGTTCCAGGGCAGTCAGAGCTGTTACCAAACAGCAAAATCCAAACCCAAACCCAAACCCAAGCCCAAACCCAAACCAAACCAAACCAAAAATAAACAAACAACTCCCCCAAACAAACAAATAAAACTAAGCCAACTTAGTTTAGACTGTATTTCAATGTACTAGCCATGTTTAGTTTTAAAAAATCATTAGGTTCACAGAGTTTTAACTGTTAACTTTCTTTATTAGGAAGACTGCTAAACTTTTCTGGCAGTACCCTTTTGGTACAAACTTGTCTTAGAACACTACTCTCCTCCATTAAGAAAATGTTTGCATACACGTTCAAAAACTTGAGTGTTCTGTTTTGAAACAAGACTCACCTCAATGAATGATGTGTTAACTGAGCACAGCACTGCACACAGATCTCCAGAACTTTTTCAATTTGCCTTTCTATCAATACTAAAAAGCAATTCCTTATTTTCCCTTCAACCCCCACAAGGCAGTATTCTTCTTTTTGACAAGTCTGCCTGTTTTTCTAATATCCTTAATGAGTGGAACCAGGCAGTACTGTCTGTGATGATTGGGTTATTCCATTTAGTACCACATTCTCACAGGCATTCAATTGTACCATATATGGTAGGCATATTCTAGAACATTCTATGCCAATTTTGTTTATTTATCTGTTCACAGACACTTGAGTTGTTCCCAGTTCCTGGCTGCTGTGAATAATTCTGTAACAAGCATGGAGTGCAAGCATCTCTTTGACATTCTGATCTTATTCTTTTAGTAAAATACTCCTAAAGTGGGTTGTTGTGCATCATATAGAGGTTCTACTTTTCCCCCTTGAGGTCCAAAAACACTGTTTTCCATAATTCACACAAAATTTTAACATTCCTGCAATAATGTACAAAGGTTTCACTATTTCCCTATCCTCCCCAGTGAATGGTGATGTAGTATGTCTTTTTTATAAAATGGTGATGTGTATGCCTTCTTTGGAGAAAGTTCTATTAAATTCTTCTTCCTCTTTTTGCAGTTCTGGGAATAGAGCCCATGTTAGGCAGGCATTGTGTCATTTACATACTAGTCTCTGTTCACTTTTAAATTTGGTAATTTATCTTTTTTGCTATCATGTAGTTTTGGGTATTCTCTACATATTTTGGATATTAGCCATTTATCATGTATATGATGTGCATGTATTTTTCTCATGTGCCTAGGTGTGCTTTTTAATTTCTTTCAGAACTGAGAGATACTTAGTCTGATAACCCATTTGCTTATTTTTATTTTTGTTGTTTGTGTTTCTAAAAAAAATTGTTTTTGCTTTATGTGTATGGGTGTTTTGCCTGCATGAATGTCTGCATACCTGTGCATGCCTGATGCCTGCAGAAGCTAAAAGAGAGTGTTAGATCCCTTGGAAATGGAGTTACAGACAACTGTGAGACACCATATGGGTGCTGGAAATAAAATCTGGGTCTTTTGGAAGAACAGCCAGTTTACTTCTGAGCCATCTCTCCAGCCCCCTGATGCTTATGTATCTATTTACTCGTTATCTGTCTGTCTATTTATCTACCTATCTATCACCTATCCATCTATCCATCCATCCATCCATCCATCCATCCATCCACCCACCCACCCACCCACCCACCCACCCACCCACCTACCTGACTGACCGACCTACCTACCTACTTAAAGTTCTGGGGATGAAACCCCAGGCATCTATCTATCTATCTATCTATCTATCTATCTATCTATCTATCCATCCATCCATTCATCCATCCATCCATCTACTTACAGTTCTGGGGATGGAACCCCAGGCCCCACTAGGAAAGCACTCTATCACTGACCTGGATCACTAGATCATGCCCCTCAAGTCTCCCTACACAGCTAAGACTGGTTCCAAACTTTCAACCCTCTGGGTACACCAGGTATTCACCAGCATCATTATGCCCAGCTTTGTTGCCTGTACTTTTAACATGTCCATGAAGTCATGGATATGTCCTGTGTTTTTGTCTAGAAATTTTACAGAGTCAGGCCTCAAGGTTGTCTCTAACCCACTTTGAGTTCATTTGTGTATATGGTGTATTCTATAGGCCAAGTTCACTCTTGTTTGTAAATAGCCAGTTTCCCTGACACCACTTGTTGAAGATGTCCTAAGTTCCTTACTGTAAATTCTTGGTGCCATTGTCAGGGACCATTTGACTGTATATGTGTGACTTCTTGGCTTTCTCTTTTGTTTCATTAAGTCTGTGTATGTGTCTTGATGTTGGTGCAACATTGTTTTGGTTACTATATCTTTGTACTAGAGTTTTAAATCAGGAAATCTGAGGCCTTCAGCCTTTCCTTCCTCTTCTTACTTGCTATTTGAGATCCTTCACCATTCTAGATGAATTTTAGGATTATTCTATTTTCCCACTGGGATTTTTATCAGAATTGTGTTGCATTTGAGGATTACTGAGTAGCATGTTTAAAAAACTGTAAATCTTCGAGTCTATGGACATAGGACTTCCTTTTATTTGTATCTACTTTACTTTCTTTTTGCAGTTTTGTAGGTTTCTGTTGACAATTATTTGCCTCCTTTGTTAGCTTTATTACTAAGTATTTTAAAAACTTTGATATCTTATAATTGAAATTGTTTTCTTGATTTTTTGATTGCTTAGTACTGGTATACAAAAATACAACTAAATTTTGTATGCTGTCTGCCTTTATCCAGAGACATTGATAAACTTATTAGTACTGTTTGTGTGGTATATGTACAGGTAAACACTTTTTACATATAATACCATGCCATTTCAAGCAGAGACAATTTTTTTTTTGACATGGATGCTTTTTATGTATTTATTTTTCTTGCCCCATTGCTCTGGCTATAGCTTCCAGTATTATTGAATGGAAGAGACAAGTATTTTTGGGTTGGTCTTGATATGTAGGAAAAGCTTTCAACCTTTCATTGGTATGTTGGCTGAGTGTTTTTCCTGTATGGTATTTGTTTTGTTTTGCTTTGAGACAGGGTCTTTCTACATAGTTCTGGCTGTCTTGGAACTCCTTATGTACACCTGCACAGCCCCGAACTCAGAGATTCACCTGCCTCTGCCTCCTAAGTGCTGGGATCAAAGATATGTGCCACCAAGCCTGGCCTGTGTGGTATTTTTATGTTGACATAATTTCCTTCTATCCATAGGTTATTACTTATAACATGAAAACACATTAACTTAGCCAGGCATGTTGGTATGGACCTATTATGCCAGCATTCAGGAAGCAGAAGCAGGATGATCTCTAGGAATTTAAAGCCAGCCTAGGCTACATTGTGGGTACCAGCTAGATAGGGCTACACAGCAAGGCTCTGACTCAAAAAAAAAAAAAAAAGGAAAAAAAAAAAGACAAAAACAAAAACAACAAGCCAAGCCAAGGCAAATAAAAGTATGTTAACTTTTGTCAAATGAGTTTTTGCAATTATTTAGAAGATCAGTCAGTGTTGTATGCCACACTGATTTTTGTATATTGGAACATCTCTGTATTGCAGAGATACAGAGATCATAGTATACAACGCTTTCGGCGAGCTGTTGAATTCAGCTTGCTGTTTTTTGTTTTTAATGAAGATTTTTTGCTTCTATATTGCCAGAGATATTTTTTTTGGTGGCATGTTTTTCTGGCTTTGCTCTCAAGAGTAACGTTGGCCTCATAAAATGAATTTGGATGTGTTCCCTCCTCTTCACTTTTTTTTTGGAAGAGTTTGAGAAGAATTGGCATTAATTCTTTTCAAAATGTTGGTAGAATTCACCAGTGAAGCCATCTGCTCCTGGGATTTTCTTTGTTGCAGGGATTTTTGATTGCTGCTGGAATCTCTTTAGTAACTATAGCTGTTCAGATTTTTAAATTCTTCATAATTCAGTCTTGTTAGGTTATATATTTCTATAAGTTCACTCTTAAACAATTTTTGTCTTGTCATTTTTCTTTTCTTCTGTAGTATCAGTTGTAATGCCTCCTCTTTCATTCTTGAGACTATCTACTTGAGTCTTCTTTCTTGTTTTTCTTAGTCCAGCTAAAGGTTCATCAGTTCACTGAAGTTTTCAAAACATTATTTCTTAGTTGTTTTTTTTTTTTTCTATTTTCAATTTCATTTATTTCTTCTGAAATAACTGACATATTGACGGTTTCCTCCTTCCTACTAATTTGAGCCTGGTTCTGTTTTTCTACAATAGTGCCCTATATATTTAGCTTGTTCATTTCAGGTATTTCTTTTTGTTTAAGTGTACTTTCATAGGTTATGATTTTGCCTTTATTTGTCTCAAGGTGTCTAGTTTTCATGTATCTATGAGTTTTCCTGTTTCTTTTTGCTATTGTTGTGTAGTTTCATTCCACTAACATCAGATATTTACTTGACATGATCTGAGTCTTCAAGTTGTTCAGACTTGTTTTGTGATTGAACATGTGACTCTCATGAGAGATGCTGCAGTTACACTTGAGAAGAATGTGTATATTGCTGTGGTCGAGTAAGCTGCTGTGCATGTCTTGTAGGTCTCTGTGTTCTGCTCAAGTCCCCTTTTGTTGGCGACCTATCTGGATAATACACACACTGATAAAATAGCCTGCTATTTTGTTTACTGTCTAATTCAGTTCTATCAGTGTCTGTTTCAAGCATTTGGTGCAAACATATTTATACCTTCTTGGTAAAATTATCCATTTGTTGTTACACAACATTCTTTTTTTTTTCTCTTGTGACTGTCTGCAATGAAAATTCTTAAATTCCTTTGGCTTTATTCACACTTCTCACTCCTAATTGGCTCCTTTGACTGGGTAATTTCAAGTAGCATCTCTTCCAGTTCACTGATTTTTTCTTTGGCTTCATCAGTTCTGCTGCCAAACCTACTACTGAAATTTTCATTTGAGTTCTTGCATCCTTCAGGTCCAAAACCAGTTTATGTTCTTTTTCGTGCTTTCTATTTCTTTGTTGAAATTCTCATTTCTATTTCCCAAGCTTGCAGAATATCTCTGTGATATTTTCAATTCTTTTTTGGTAATTTACATACTTCCATTTATTTATATAATTCTTATGAGTTTGTTTCTAGAGATTTAGTTTGTTCCTTTGATCATCCTGGTTCTTCATGGTCTTTGTAACTTTGTGTTGGCATTCACACATTTGAAAAAAAAAAACCAAGAAAACCAGCCACCTCTTCCAGTCTTTTCAGACTAGCTTTGTGTAAGAAGAGACTTTTACTAATCAGCCCAGCAAGGGGTTCTGGGACCTATCAGCCTTTTCTGTGGTATGTCAATAGATTCCCCGATGGAGGGATTGGGTGGATTCTTTATGCTAAAGAGCTGTTTATTCCTTCCTCTCCCCAGTGTCTCTTTACTGTAACTCAGGTCATTTCAAGCAGCAGGGCACAACCCAGCCGCTTCCCCCTTTTCCTTTCTCTCAGTGGTCCCTGGGCATTTAGAGTATTTGTGGTTCCATCAGTTTCCCAAGTCAGGCTAGAGAGAAATTGGCTGCCCCTCCCAAAAGCTGGAATGCTGGATGTGTGTTCCATTCTTCTCTTATCCAGAGGCCACTAAGCTATATTGTCCCACATCAGCTATACCCTAGGGCCCCATGCACATAAAGCATGCAAAGTCCTTCAAGACTCTAAAAGAAGTGACACAGGAAGGAGTTCTTTGGGCAGCTCTTCCCCAAAGTCAGATGTGTGGTTCATTCTTTTTCCTTCCTAGAAAGAATCAAGTAGTTGGGAGTTTCCTCAGAAATTGATGTCTCCTCTAAAATTCATGCTGATGCAATCACAAAGACAATAATATTAAGAATTGTGGCCCTTGAGAGGTGACTAAATTATGAAAGCCAGTCTCCTAAAGGAGAGCAGGACCAGAAGAAAATGGCTAGGCCTGTCAGGAGTGCTTCTGACACATGAGACACCTAGGTGGGAGAGCTGAGGAGGAATGGGTCTCCACCAGACACTGAATCTCCTAGCAGCCCTTCCCAGCCCCCAGAAGGGTAAGAAATGAAAATGAACTTTTATTCATGGATGATCCAATCAGGTGTTTCATTGTAGCAGTACAAATGACATGAACTCTCTGAAAGGCTCTGACAAGAGGATGCACATGTTTTCATGGTTGTTTTGTCTTTTTCCTTGGAACCCTCTCCCCAAGAGGCCTGCACCTGAACTGCTGGATTGATGTCTCTGGGGAGGAAAGAGGAGCTGGGGCTCCCTAGCCTAATGTCTTGCTATTGTTACTATTAGGCTGGCTCCCCTTCAGTTGGGCTTTTTTTTTGAGACAGGGTTTCTCTGTGTAGCCCTGGCTGGCCCTGAACTCACAGAAATCAGCCTGCTTCTGCCTCTAAATTGCTGGAATTAAAGGCATGCACTACCACCACCCAGCTCAGTTGGGCTTTTTAATAATAAACTCTCATTGAACAATGGCCACAAAACTACCTGAAGGTAGGCAAATCTCAACCAAACTAATGGTGCTCTAGTCAATATGAATTATATGTAGACAAGATAGAAAAAACAGAAACATATTAGGAAAGGGCATTCGTACAAGCTTACTCACAAGTTTCCTTACAAGTAGTATGACAATTTTGAGTAAGTTCATTGGTCATTTGATGGAAATGGCTGAGCATATAAGAATGGTGGTCAGTTTTTGTACTGTACTAGAAAAAAGGTCAACTCATGAACTAGTCCAAGCACTTATCCATATAAAAAGACCCCAAATCTTTCCTACTGATTACTATTATAATCAAACAAAAGGAACAGAAGAATATAACAATAGTTTTTGTGATCTAAAGCCTTAATTATCCTGTTCATCATGGGTGATGTACAGTTCACTCAAACATAATTATTTATGTATTATTTCATTTTATTTTTGCCAGCATGCTTGTTATGTAGAGCTTGAGGAGATGAACTCACATGTATTTTTATTGCCAACAGTACATAGATACTGATTGTGGAAACAATCTGTTCAGAGCCCTTGGAACCCTTGTTCTGACTGTTAATATGATGCACATAGCTGTTATGACTGACAGTAGACAACCCACCTTTTAAAATAGCTTGAACACTCTGGACTTAAGACTTTTCTTAGCCCTTACACATGAACAAGCACATTCTAGTATAAGCTAGAATTATTTTCTTTTTCTCATTAAATATATTTTCCTTTGGCTTTGAGTTTCCTTTATATTGGTGGAGAATGAACACTAAGAATTGGGATTTTCATCCTCCAATGCATAAGACTATTCTATGTTTTAATATAAATGAATTATTCTACAACTTCTTTTTGCCAGGAAACAATACAAATAGAAAACCCAGCTTACCTTCCTAGATTCAGAATGTGATTTATCATGATGTGAGTAGATCCGATTGTACTCTTTCCATCTACCTTTAATTTTGGTTTCCAAACAATCTATATCCCTCTCAAGGTTAAAAGCACTGAAAGTACACATGAGCGCTAAGGAAAATCTTAAAATTTCCTGAAATGCATTAGCTATCCTATTTCTATAACAAATACCATGTTTGTTTATGACGGTCTACATCATTAATCTAGATAAATACATGCACAAGTGAAGGGAGCTGGGTTTGCTGTGTTGCCCATTGCCCAGCAACCCATGGTTACAGCTGTTATGCAGTGGAGACTGGGCAGAGCCGTAGAGCTTCTGTAGCATATGCTACTTTTTACACCAGCAGTGGCCCAGGCAGGACAGACGGAGAGCCCATGTTGACTGCTGGTTAACAGGTCAACTTTTGGGATACACTTTTAAAGAATTTTCCTTTCCTAAAATGTTAATGTTTGCTCCAATTTAGATGATAGGTATGCACAAGCTTTAAAAATGGCATTTATGTGTTTAAAATATTTGAATTTTAAAGACAAAACTATACATGCCTACTGATAATTATTTGCTATTATTGCTTAAAGGCAACTTTTATGAACTTTGAAAAATTTTAATGTAACATGGTTACAATCACTAATATAAAATGTTATAAATATATGCACAAAATAAAATTAGAAAGTGTCCTCAATTTCTAACTTCCTAGTTTTGTCCTGCGAGGTAACCACTCTTTCCTTTGTATTTTTAATATCATCCTCTTTACTAGTAGAAGTACTTTCAGAGAGAGCTGTAAAAAAAAAAAAAACAACTATAAATGTGATTCCAGTAAACAAACAAAAAACTTCAACCCTAAAACTCCAAACTTAACTCTTTAAAACTGCTATATATTATATATAATATATATATGAATATATATAAAATGTATGTATATTATTATAAATAATTGACCCAAACAGTGTAACATAAGAGAAACGATAAAACAAAGCAAAGAATTTTTTGTCAACTTAGTATTCAAAAACAAAGTCTTTGTTTTATTCTGGATTTTAATTTTTAAGGATGGGGTTGTGTCAGGATGTGGCTCAGACAGGCCTAGACTAGAAAGTCTCAGCCTCCCACGTCTCAGCTGGGATTACCCATGTGTGCTCCACACCTGGCTGGCAAATGGCTACTGAAACTTGCATTCACCAGTAAGTCTACTGTTGCAGGTAAGGCATGTTTCCTCTAAAGGTTGGCTTAAAAATAATATCATAGCAGTACTTCATGCTTCATTTAAAATTACAAGCACTGTTCTTTTTAGATAGACGAGTTTCTTCAATGGAAAACATGCTGTAGGTGTAGGAATTAGATTCTGTGCACTCTTCAGCTCACCAATCTGTTATTTGGCAGATGTGCATATGGGGTCCCTGCTCTGAATGCTGGCTGCTCGGCGGCATTTGTGCTGCAAAGAAGCTAAGACATACTCTCTGTCATCATCTGTCCTGTGACAATGGCAAGTCACTGTCTTTCTGAGTCAGCTGCTTTATTATTCAACTGGGCATACTTTCTAAAAGTATAAAGACAAGACAGATATATTCACTATAAACACTGACATTAATAATTATGTAGAAGGGAGAGACCTGGGTCCAAGAATGGGAGGGAATACAATAGCTTTTGTCGCTAGGTCTCTTGAGAAGTTGGGGATAATTCATAAACAAAGGAAAAGTCTTTTTGATATTCAATGAAAGTGGTTATTTTATCTTTTACCCCTTTAAGGAGGAGTATGTAATTAGGAAGAATGAGATTCGATTTTCCCAATTTTTTTTCTTCTATATGAGAGCTAGCTTGAAACAATAAATTGGTATTTTTAATCCTCAAAATTCTCTGTATATAAAATGTAATTAACATCTGCCTTTCATAATTTAACCAAATTTTAGTTATTGGTTATTATGGGTAACCATTTTCATTCCCCAAGGGAAAAAACTTCTATTTGTACTCATTTTAAAGTAAAAAAGGATTCTAAACACAAAGCCTTTCCCCTTCCTTCCTTCCTCCCTTCCTCCCTTCCTTCCTTCCCTCCCTCCCTTTCTTTCTTTCTTTCTTTCTTTCTTTCTTTCTTTCTTTCTTTCTTTCTTTCTTTCTTTCTTTCTTTCTTTCTTTCTGCTTTTTCTTTTTCTTTCTTTTTTAAAGACAGAGTTTCTCTGTTTAGCCATGGCTGTTCTGGAATTTACTCTGTAGACCAGGCTGAAGATCCACCTGCCTCTGCCTCCTGAGGCCTGAGATTAAAGGCATCATGCCTGGCTGCCTTTTCTTCTTAGACACCTAAATCTGATGACACAGGTACTGAAGTTTCTTAAGGCTCAAAAAGTTATGTACATTTTGATAAATTCTAAATCTACACAATAAATTGCTTGGATGTCAATATTATAAAATTATGAATTTGAGCTCCTTTTGGACTTTTGTTATAAAAAGAAAATTCATTTTAAATATGTGACCAATTCAAGCCTTCTCAGAAACAGAGTTTATCAATTATGCTTTTGTTTTAAAGAAAAACACAGTATTAATAAAAAGCCAAAACACTGATCTATTTTCATATGCATGGCCTAGTGATTACCCAAGTGAAAGGTGCTGGGTTAGACAAGGCTTTTATCTTGTTCTTTCACATTAACACTTCCATATCACTTTAACTACAGAGTTCTCAGTGTAGACTGCATTATGCTAGGTCTTCTCACCTTTGAACAGAGACTAGTGGGTTGATTGAGAACTTTTGACACAGCAACCACTTGGAATACACATGAGATAGCCTATCCCACAAGACTGGTCTAAAAATCAAAAAGGGGGCTCAGTGGGTAAGTGCATGTTGTGTGAGCATGAAGACCTGCATTCAGATCCTCAGCCACACACAAAAGCCAGGTGTGATGGTGTGCGTCTACATGCTTAGAGCTGGGGGGATGAAGACTGGTGGATCCATGGAGTTCCCTGGCCAGTCAATGTAGCTGATAGTAAGGTCAAAGTTCACTGAGAAATAGTCTCAGAAAATACAGTGGAGCAGATGGAGGAAGACACTTATCAACCTCTAGCCTCTACAAACACACACATACATGTGTACATACCCACATGTATACACACATGCACATGTGAAAGGAAAGGTCACAAATGATCCCATTATCATTCATAACTTGTCTGTGTGCTCCCTGCACCTTGCTTTCCTTTTTCTCCCTTTTAAAACTGTTACAATACTATTTCTGTGGCTTCTCTTTCACCCATTTGTATCTGGTCTGTATCACCTTCCCCAAGTCCTCCTACTGAGAAGTTATCCGACTGTCCTAGTTCGAGACCCTGAGTTATGGTCTCAAACCCCCTCTCCCCATTCTGATAGTCCCAGTTTGTTTTTCTCATTTTATGTACTGCTTTTCCATTGCAAAAACGCTTACTTATTTAGCCCAGATTTCCCCAATTTCAATTTCCCCCTCCTCCTTCTTTTTGACTAACATAGTTTTTAATCATGTCCATTTCTCCCTCCAAAGTCTTCCTGCAGGTGGTGATGACACACACTTTTAATCACAGCACTCAGGAGGCGGAGGCAGGTGGATCTCTGTGAGTTCAAGGCTAGCCTGGTCTACAGAGATCCAGGACAGCGAGGGCTACACAGTGAAACCCTGCCTTAAAAAACCAACCCCCCCCCAAAAAAAAAAAGTCTTCCTGATATATCATTTGTAGAATCTTAGATTTTTTCCCCCCAAAGGACAGAGGCAATAACTTTTTTTTTTTTTTTTTGAGACAGAATCTGTAGTTCTGTCTGGCCTGGAACTCACTATGTAGACCAGGCTGGCCTCAAAATCATATAGAAATCTGATTGCCTCCCAAGTGTTGGGATTGAAGGTTTGTGCCACTACCCCCAGCTTAACATTTACTCTAAACTATGTGAATGTTTCTTGGGGATTTTGTTCTGTGTCTAAACTACTACTGTCAGCATAACTACAACAGCATAGAGAATTGTAGATTGGTATTCTTGACTTGATGAGCCATCCCTGATAATAATGACTACATGAGGCCTGATGACAGGCTTCAGCAAGTGGGCTCAGACACTTGCCAAGTGTGTGAGAAATGTACCCTAGCCATTACCTCTGCCTCCATGAGAGAAGCCTGAAGAAAAAGGTCAGGAAGGGCCTTTGCTAAGAGGTAAGTGCTTTCGGTACAGGAGCGACAGCTCCTGAAGCTGTCTCAAAGGTGTGAGTGGGATCCAGAAACTGATTCAAAGACTACACCTGCAGGAGTCAAAGGCTAGCATCCTGCTCCTGTTCAGCATCGGCATAGGCAGAGAACACCCTGCGCTGTCTCGGTGTCCATGGAGCAAGACAGAACGGCAGCGAAAGGCAAGGCAGAGAAAGGGCGTGGCAAGCAGGCTGCATATCCAGATGTTTTGGATGCAGGAATTACTGCAGGAAAAAATGAATGAACTGCTCTTGACTCAGCTTGCTGGTGTTCTACCCAAGATGGCAACCTTTCTTATCAGGAGAACCCATCAGCAAGAGGCAGGGGAGCAAACCTCTGTGTGCAGGGCCCTCTGAAAGGCAACCTCAAAGGTAGTCAGAAAAGTAGCCATAATCAAGTCAGCTCTAACAGGAGCTGTAAAGAAACAGGCAATATGTCTGCTGCTTTGTCCCAGAGTGACACACTGGGGAGAGAGAGCCAGACTCCACTCCAACCCCTTCACCATCTCTAATAGTGAGGTCCTGCATTTGGTAAACAGCAGGTGAGATTCTAGCCTGCACTCTGGATTTCAGTTTTAAACAACACTAAATATTAATAAGCATCTGACCATAAAGCTGTGTATGTGGCAAAGTTATACTCATAGAGCAAAGTGGAGAAGTCACCCTGAGTTGAATTTCTCAGCCAACTGGTTAAAAAATGGTGGCCTTGGTTTTTTATTTTCTGCTTTTATAGAGCATCATCTATTCTATGGAGAAAATCAGCGAAGGAGTGGATGAGATGGCCGAGCATGTACTGCTATTCGCCACAAAGCCTGGCGATTGGAATTCAATGCTTGAGACTCACATGGCGGATGGAGAGAAATGACTCTTGCCAGTTCTCTGACTTCCACACACACACTAATAATAAAGAAGAAAATCATTGGAAGGAGTAAGTCATAGTCCCTGTCCCTAGAACTTACAAAACTAACAAATAAAGGTAATGAGTTACTAGGATCCATCTTGTTGGTCATTTGAATAAAGGAATTTTACAGTATTTTGAAGAGATGAGTTAGACAAGCCGACAGAGTAATCCCTCCATTACAATTACTCAAGATTTTGGAAGTTCAGTTAAAGTAATAATTTAAAAATAGCAATTATGATTAAAATGAAATAGTTGTAGTGAACGTTAGCATTTTTATAAAGAAACATGACCTCACTTTTAAGAAGGGAGAGAAAAAAAGAAAGTCAGCAGTTAGGTGGATACTGATTGCTAGTCCCCTTCTGCCATGCTCTTGCTCTATCTAGTCCAGGCTTCTCAAGGAAGTAGGTAAGCAAGAATAGAGCAGACAGTCATGGAGGGGGTCTTCCTTTGTTGTTCTCTATCTTTTGGAGAAATGGTTCTCCCTGAACTTGAAGCTGATGGATTAGGCTCCACCGACTGGCCAGAAAACTACAAGTTTTCACGTCTCTGCCCTCCCAGTGCAGGGGTTACACATGTGCTGCAGTGGCTTCCTTCCTTCCTTCCTTCCTTCCTTCCTTCCTTCCTTCCTTCCTTCCTTTCTCTCTCTTTTCTTTCTTTCTTTCTTTCTTTCTTCCTTTCTTTCTTTCTTTCTTTCTTTCTTTCTTTCTTTCTCTCTCTCTTTTCTTTCTTTCTTTCTCTCTCTCTTTTCTTTCTTTCTTTCTTTCTTTCTTTCTTTCTTTCTTTCTTTCTTTCTTTCTTTTTCCTTCCTTCCTTCCTTCCTTCCTTCCTTCCTTCCTTCCTTCCTTCCTTCCTCCCTCTCCCTCTCTCCCTCCCTCTCTCTCCCTCCCTCCCTTCCTTCCTGTGCATTGGTGTTTTGAGTACATGTATGTCTTTGTGAGGGTGTCGGATCCTCTGCAACTGGAGTTATGTACAGTTGTGAGCTGCCATGTGGGTGCTGGGAATTGAACATGGGTCCTCTGGAAGAGCAGTCAGTGATCTTAACTGCTGAGCTATCTCTCCAGCCCCCTGCGCCTGGCTGTTAAGTGGGCCCTGGGGATCTGGACTCAGGTTTTTGTGTTTAGGCAGCAAGGACTTCTTATGTCTCTAATTTAAAATACTCATATGTGCTCAATATTTCTGAGATTACTACTGTCTTCTATTTGTATAGAGAAAATACACCACCTCCTCCCTTAATTCTTCAGTCTTAATCATTAGTCTTTTGGGTGAATGGATGAACATATAAAACAAATGAAAGCAAAAATAATACCTTAATTTTATTTTTTTAATCTAAGGAACATTTTAATTATTAAGATATTTGAAAAACTATGTATATTTTTAACATGGAAATGATATAAATTAAAGAATACTTTTCTAGCCACAATTTAAATCAGTATTTTCTATGATAAAGGTTGCTGAAGTCGCTGCAATGGGCTGTACTCCAGGCTGTACTGGGTGTGTAGGAGAACTGTGGGGGCAATGGAGAGGACTATGACATTAGGGAGTAAGCAGTAAAGAGCAGCATCAGGAGGCTGATATGCTGTTGCCAATTATTTAAACCATACACACAGATCCAGCCTGATAACAGAAAAAGAGCAGTATCACGAGCCTATGAATTAGAAACATGATTTTAGTTTTGTCACTACATAATGTATTTCAACAGAATTCTCAATTGACCATTTCATTATTTGTTCCCTCATAGTTTTTGATTGATTGTCCCCAGGGTCTGCCAACTTTGAGTCAGCTTCCCACAGAATTTCCCACAAGCCTTGTTACTTGTTCAAAAGTGTGCTGAATGATGGAAAACAGATCCAGATTCTAGCTGAGGAGCTGGGAGGCATTATCACGGGCTGAAGGGAAAATCAGGAGGTGTACGCAGTTTCAGAAAAAAAGATCTTTTTTTTTTTTTTTTTTTTTTTTTTTTGGGGAGGGGGAGCCAAGTGGTTTACAAAAATCAGCAAACCAAAAGTGATGTTGTGGTACAACAGAAAAGATGAATGTGGCTACACCCCGATTACAGACAGTGATCTGATGCTTCTGTTAATGGCAACAGGTTAACAGCCACACCAAGATATAGAAGAACCTACTGGCATAAGGCACCCTGCATCAGAATAGATTTACACCCAGTGACACATCAAAGCCTTGATACAGGAACTTCAGAACCAACTCACAATTGCTGAAGGGAGGTTGGTATTTATCCTAGTCCAGAGTTAGCTTGCCACAAAACATCATTCAGTCACACAAATAAAACCAGGATATGTACTTGGAAGAGAAAGTCTTAAGCAAAATGTGACTCAGTTTCCAAAGCTGCCACAGATAAGAATCAAAGTCTCCAACACTAAGTGGGAAGCAAGGAGCCCCTAGGAGCCATCTGACTGATGGGGCCTTGTGGGCAAAGAACAGCAGCCCTGCCCCTGCCCCCACCATCATAAACTCCCTGGCCCTGGCTTCTGCTGCCGGGCAAGAGAGCAAGGAGGACATGACTTCATCCCATCTGCTCCCTGGCACTTAGCTTCCCTTCACCTTATCTTGCAGTGCGAATCTGCTCAGGCCCTGGCACTCTTTCCAACTCTTCTTCCCAGCTCTACTGCTTGGTTTTTACCAGTCCAGATCCTACGGTGGCAGTGACAGGCATGGGTGCATGTTTCAGAAGCCATTTTAATGTTCATTTCCTCTACTGAACAACCTCAACTGGTGGTTAGTCTCCTCTCACGATATAAATTTCTCACTGAGCCCCAGTTTTAGTAGAGAACTTACAAATCTCATCAAATGATTTGAGATTGGGCAGGCAATAGTGACCCCTCATGATTCCAGAGGTAAAGTAAGCAGGGGGCACACTGCCATGGTCAAAAACAAGGAAAAAAAAAAATCAAAAGCCCTTGCTACGATTTCAACAGAGTGAACGGTATTTGAAATGGAGATGGGGCTGTTTACACATTCGCTTAGAGCTGCAGATCTTCCAACAGCAGGACTGTGCTAATTACAATGATTTGTCTCAAAGGTTTGACTCGACAGTCACAGGAATTGTGGTGCACTTCTATGCCTAGCTCTTCTCTTCAGCCTCTTCTATTACCAGGTAATTATCCAATTACTTGAACAAAAATGGGTGAAGAACTTGTCAGTATAACTTCACTTCATCAGAACTACACCAGAACATTTAATGAACATACTTGAAAAAAAATTTATTATTTAGGCTTTCTTTTCTTTTTCTTTTTATAAAGACAGTCTCACTATGTAGCTAGGCTAGGCTTGAATTTGTGATTCTCCCCTCTCTACAATATGAGTGATGGAATTGTAGTTGTATACCGTAACATCTAGGCCTAAACCATCCTCCCCCTTAAAATAAAAAAGAACATTCTACTGATTTTGCAGTGTGTGTGTGTGGTCTCACTATGATTTTTCTCAAGCAGTATTTTATTTTAAAAATTTACAAATATAAAAAGTTAACTTTTTACAAAGAACCCACACATAAATATCACCAGAGACTGAGCAACTTACCTTACTCTATATTTGTTTTATTGTTTCTTTAAATATTTAAGCATTTGTACATCCATCAGTCTGTCAACATATTGGAAAATCTCAAAATTTCAGATATCAGTACATTTTATCTCTAGCTACTTCAGCTTACATATCATTAGTGAGAATATTTGTTTATGTTTTAAAAACAAAATTAATAGAGTTATAATTCACACATCACGTAATTCATCCTTATGGTTACTTTCTATATAAAAATTATCAGTGAAGAGAGGGCTAGGCCAATGGCTCAGCTGATGAAGTGCTTGCTGATTTGGGATCCCTAGTGTACATGTAAAAAGCAGCTGCGGTAACTGTGCCTGTAATTCCAGTACCGGGGACGTAGAGTCAGGCAGATCCCTGGTGCTTGTTGGCTGAACTGTCAAACTCCAGGTTCAGTGACAGACCCTGTCTCAAAAATGAGGTGGAAAGAGACTGAGGAACGAGGAAAACACCCACATCATCCTTCGGCCTTTCTTTTAGCTTTTGGTCTTTATTTCATCTATCCGCATCTCGGTCTCCTGACCTAACAGGGTGGTTTACAGGATGGGAGAGCATTTGCTATATTACATCACCCAAAGTAGGCGCATTGCAGGCACTTGAAATCTGAGAGAATAATGTCCATACAATTGGAGTGCCCACTGTGCAAGTCACCTGCACTACTGTGGTAAACCAAGATTACCTGTGTTCTTTATTAGCACTGACAACTGCAAGGTGTCACTGAATATGGATTCCACAGATGCATCCTTGAAATTAAGGGCATGTCATTTATTATAAGTTAGACACACTTTCAAGCATTTTGTATATTCATTCAATCTCCTTGATCAATTCTATGAATTCCATAAACATAGGTGTATTTATCCCATTCTGTAAATTAAGAAACCTTGAGGCACAGGTTGAGTGTTCGGAACTGGAAAGCTAACATTCTTTCCTAGCTCAGTCAACTTAGTTACAACACTGACAGGCTCCTCACGGTGTCCACAGATACCTGTAATGCTAACATACAGTCTCTGGCTTGACACTCTGGTCTTCTGCTGACCTTCCTGTGGGGGGTAATCATTAACTCAGCCCTTGTGCTGTATGAACTTATTACAATCGTGGCAGCCACCATTTACTGAGTGCTTGCCATGTGCCAGATCCTGGTCTAAGTATCTAATGTATACTTAATCTAACAACCCTCTGAGGTAGGAAAGGGAACCTACGCTTACATGTAAACAATAAAAGATTAAGCATTAAAAGAACAAATTCCAACCCAAGGTTGTCTGACTCTGCTAGATGACTATCCTGCATGTTTTTAGCTTCAGTCTCAGACTAGACTACAGTGCCCTTGAAGGCAGGAATCACATCTTACATTTGTTTAGTCCATTACATTCTAAATGTGTTGGTGCTCATGGACTGGGAGAAGTGCTTGTTTGATGGATGCAGGTAACATTTCACAGAACTCATCCTGGGGCAGTGAAGACACTGGGGCTCTCATTGCTATACCCTTAGGAAATTTACCCACACTTTCCAGTGGTCCTTTATATAAAAGAGAAATGTACCAGATTACAGAGACATTTACAGATCAAAGAGCAATATTCCTAGAAATTATTTATTATAGTTTCTGTTAGTTTCCTAGCCCTTGCTTTGAATCTATCTATCTATCTATCTATCTATCTATCTATCTATCTATCTATCTATCTATCTGATTTGGAGTTTTGTTAGACAAAAAATTTTTAACACAGGTTTAAATATGGGGTTTAATACAAAGAGTTGTGCTTAGGGGAAGCATAGTGCACACTTAAGTTTGGGCGCAGGCTTCCCAAGACAGAGTACATGTCTTAATAACTGCCATACATACAATTCTGGTAGACATTGAGGTTACAACCTAGAGGGCTTCTAAGGATTTTTTTTTTTCCTTTTCAGTAATGAGATGGTAGGGCAGCTCCACAGACTAAGAAGGGGTGAAGGAATACTTACTAGATGAGGTCACAAGGGAGTGGAGGCATGTTTTTATTGTAAACAAGTTTATAGTCTGACTTGAGAGATTTACAGAAAACTGCAGATTTTATAGGTAGGCCATAATATGGCCACAGTACAGTCCTGGGCCTTAAGCATGGTTTGTTGTTATTTTAGCATTCTTACTTGAAGTATCTCTATGTAAAGGGAATACTGTCTGCATGTAGGCCATCTTCACAGCATTTGCTGTTGTACTAGCCTTCTTGATTCTCGGCTGCTAGGAGACTTTCCTTCTGGAGGGCTCTTTCCTTTTCCGTGTCCCCTCAGCTTTCCCTGTCTTTCCACCCTGAGCTTGGGCAGTCTTTCCTGATCAGTCCCTGCTTTTCTCACCATCTCCTGCCCCAGGCTCATGCTGATGCCAGTCAAGCTCTACCTAGTGAGGGAAGCCAACCTCCGGGATGCTAGTCTAACAATATTTTGATACATGCCCAATGACTACTTTTATTTTTTATTTCATTCAGTAACATTTTTCCTGATCCTCCTGCTGTTACCTCCCAAGTGCTGGGGTTACAGGTATACAGTATACCTGACCTTTTGTTTTTTTTTGGAGACAGGATCTTGCTATGTAGCTTGGGCTGCCCTGGAACCTATTATGTAGACCACAGTGGCCTCAGTGGCCCCAAGCACAGCACCTTCCTGCTTCAGTCTCCCAAGCATCTTGGTTACAACTGATTTTAGCATATAGTTTTGGAAAAATGTTTATATGTGTTTGTGTAATTGTTGCCATGTGTTTTATTAAATTTAATTTCATTCTTTTCAAACTCAGCTTGTGAGAAATATTACATTTTAAATAAGAAAAATCCTATTTGAGTCAGAAAAGTAGCTCTTCTGCCTCTCTATTCAAATAGCAGTTGATGTCAAAATATGAAATGTGTGGTAAGGCTGAATGTTCCCCAAAGATGTTCACATTATAATCCCTGAACCTGCAATACCTTACATTACTGTACACAGTAGAGAGTAACTAAGGTTACAGACGTTATTGTTACTAGTCAGTTGGCCCTAAGTCAGGAAGATGATTCTGGTTTATCTGGGTGGGTTCAGTGTGGTCACAAGGGTCCTGAAAGTAAAAGAGGGGCAGAAGAGAGAACTAAATAGATGATAGCATGAGGACAACCCAGTCCAACACAGCTAGCTTTGACGTACAGGAAGAGGCTACAAGCCAAGGAATACAGGCAGCTTCGAGACTCTGAAAGAGCATAGCGATGGATCCTTCCCTGGAGACCCCAGAAAGTACATAGACCTGTTAACACTTTGATTTTAACCCCATAACATTAATTTTGGTCTTTTGCTCACTAGATATGAAAGAACACTATATTGTTAAAGCAATTAAGCCTACGGTAATTCTGTCATAGTAGTGGTAGGAAACTAATATAGTACTTAAATAATGCCACAATTTTGCAAAAACATAGTTTTAAGAAGACATAGTGTGAATAACATTGGAGATATTTCAATTGCACTGGGTATAGAAGTCAAGATGAAATACACAAATTTTATTACGTTCTCATTATTTACATTTTTTTTAATTGGTTAGGAACAATGTTTATAATTCATGCTTTAGTCACTAGAGATGCCTTATTTGTAAACATGGTAAGATAGTCAAAATAACTTTATTTATAGCAGAAGAGATTGTTTATTATTATTATTATTATTATTATTATTATTATTATTATTATTGGGCTTTTTTAAGACAGAGTTTCTCTGTGTAGTCCTGGCTGTCCTGGAACTCATTCTGGCCTCTAACTCACAGGATCAGTCTGCCTCTGCCTCCCTGAGTGCTGGGATTAAAAGTGTGTGCCATCACCGCCTGGCTATTTAAAACTTTTTTTGACAATCCTGAAACTAACTTTGTAGCCCAGGGTGGTCTGGAACTCATGTAATTCTCCTGTCTTGGCCTCCCTTGTGCACCCTGCATCTCTCCTCTGTCATCTGTTTTGCCTGCAATGTTCTTTCTCTTCTTCTCTTCTCTGCCCATTCCACACGAACTGACCTTCATTAACCATCCATGGCCTCACAGTCTGGAACTCTACCTTAGCCTCAACTGTATGGTATTCTGTAGTATGACTGTTACTCAACATCATTTCAGGTTTGTTTGCTTTGTTTCCCTATGGTAGATGGTTTCATGTGCTTTACTACAACGCACCCTGTTTTTATGTCAGAACTTCCCAAAATACAGTTAAAAACAAACAACCAAATGAATTAAGTCAAAGGAGGCTCCCTTCCATCTGAAAAGTACTTGTTTTCTCAGTTTCTAGGTACCTCCTTCCCTAGCACTGTAAGGTTGGCTGAGCAGATTTACCTCTAGAGTTATACTTTATCTAGTTGAAGAAACATGACATAAAAGATGCGATACCATGTTCAAGGGGTCCTGGCCTCATGCTGCGGAACAGACGTCTATAGATTGGTGTCTGTCATTCACACTACGGCTTCCACCAACTGCTTATATGACCTGGGAACTTTGAAACCTTCACTTGTGTTACTGACACAGGATTTCTTGTTCAGATATTTCTGGCAAGAAATGATTGAGGCAGAAGGTTTTCATCAACATTCAATAAAGAAAAAGTTAGAACCAACAGATAAAACTTACTATTACTAGTTTACACCATGAAATATTAACAGCACAAAATGTTAATTAATTTCTAATTCTCTATTCTATTATTTAGATTTCATGAAGGTTGATTGGATTTGATCCATCATTTTACGGAAAATTAATTATTCCAAATACATGCACCACTTTATGCAACCTGCCTGATTTGCATTGAGGAAAATTCAGCAGAAGTAATTGAGGCACAAGCAAATACTGGCACTGACTGAACTCAATTTTCATTCCAAATTTCTGCAAAATCCCAAGGCACAACAATATCAGATGCAAGGGGGAAAACAAACAAAAGCAGTGTGAAAAGGGAACATGAAGAGAGAATATTACAAGAATCAGAGAACAAAGGGATTGCAAAACTATTTCAGTGCCTAGATGAGCAGTGAGGGCTTCATTCAGGCAAGGTGGGAGAAGATATCATATGGCATCCTGACAACTGATGTCTTCATTTAAATGTAAGAATTTACATTCTAATTAGAAAGAATTTACATCTTAATCAGAGCAGCTGTATTATCTTGTTACTGTTTTTTTCAAAGGTAATGAACTACAGTACTGCTGTGCCTTTTCAACCAGAAACTAAACAGACAGCATCCAGTGTTATTTTATAGCTTACCTGCTGTAAGCTGTTATTAATATTTTTGAAGATTAAATCTTAACTAGAATCTTTAAAAAATGAAAATGTATTTGACATCACTAGAATAGTGCAAGGCTTGATTTGAAGTATTTAAACAAACCCATTCCATCTTCTATATTAAGTGTACTTATTTATCAAGTTAATAGCAGCCTCTTCTGATTTATTAATACAATGTCATTTTCAATCAGGAGGATGTGGCAGGAAACTCTGAAGCAACTGCATCCAGGCAAAACCTTCTCAGATTCACCCTGGGCTATAAGAGATGCTTCCTAAATGCAAGCTGGGCCTTATCCAAACCACTTCAATCATTTTCTTTGCTCTCTCTGATGCTTAACAAGGAAAGGCAACAAGATATTTTTTGCTTGCATTTTAGATGACTTTGTTAGCATTGCATTAATAACACTTCAGACTCAATACTTTAAAAATACAACATACAACTCAATGGCATCGGTATTGCCACAGGTTGTGAGATTAAAGTGAAGAACACATTTCTCCACTCTTCCACCCCAGGTTGTTCTGAGTGACAATAACTAGACTTAAGGACAGGTATTTGGTGGTATCTGTACAGAATGAAGCCCGTCAGTCACATGGGAATCAGCCTGAGCTCACTGACCCATGGTTTAGAAGAAATTGGGCTTGGCCTAAAAGAAATCAAGCAGGAGAAAATGACTGGTGTTAATAAAAATGTAAAATGCCACCTTTGTCCCCAGCACTATGCATCTTCAGGTTATTGATACTTATTTTCATCAGCTGCATCATTAAAATGGAGCTCTAGTAGGAGCCAACCTGATGACAATTTACAGGTTTACCTTTAACTGGTTAGGTAATAACAATTGTTTTATAATGTAAAGGCAAACAAAAGGCCTAAAGCTCTATCTACCTGCTGATTAAATAAATGACTGACTTGTTAAGTAATTCAAAACATTAAAAAAAAATCACTGAGTCTAAAATAGCAATGAGAAACCTTTATCTTATCACAGACTTTATGGATCCACACACATAGAAGAAAAGCAGATCACGTATGATTTTGCTTTTATTTTTTTAAAAAGAATAACACAATAATTCTAGGTAGGTTAAAAATGACTGAATTAATCTTTAGGAGGAGTTTTCCTAACCTGTGACAAAAAGGAGATAATTATTAGTTTCTTGCTACCTATTCTTGTATTTTACTATAGAAGTATATAGAGGAAATGATCAGATGGGACTGGCTGAGTTACTGGCTCTGAGAGGTGGCTTGATGTTGTTGTCAGAAACCGTCAGTTCACTTCTGCAAGGCTATTTTGTCTATGGCTCTTCTGCATGATGTTATGAGGTTACTTAATGTCACACAGTACAGACTGACATCAGTTTCAAAGGTGTCCCAGAGAAGTTTCTGATTACTCCTATGCTTCAGGGAACCTCTCTACCTTTCTATAAAAATTCTCTGAAAAGAAATACATTTCATATTTCATACTTATATCTACTGTAAGTTTAACACAACACACTTATACTCAGCATGTACCAGAGTGTTATTACACCATCGCCAACTTTGTGCTTGGCCTCGTGTTTACATAGTCATAAATGCTCATGTCCAGTGAATAATTAGATGTGATAATCTATGGAGAATTTTACTTTATCATTTTCCTATCACTTTTGATTTGAATTATCATAGTTGTTTCCTAATTAGATTCCAGCTCAGGCCTGCGGGCTCAGTTGGTAGTGTATGATCCTGGGTTTTAACCCTTGTGCTTCAGACATCAGGCACGGCGGGGCATGCCTGTAATTCTAGCTCCAGGGAGGTGATTAAAAGTTCAAGACAGCATCAGATACATAGTGAGTTGAGGTCAGCTTGGGATAGATACAACCCTGTCCCACAGGAAACAAACCAAAATAGAAACCAGCTCACAGTTGGTCTTGCTACCTCCTTCTTAGATATTGGTAGTTGGCAACGTCAATGGTTTCATGGAGCTGTCAGCCTAAAGTCAAGGGAAGTTAAGGGAAAGAATGCACCAGGATTTTCCAGCCTACTTCTTTATAATGATGGTAACTAAACCTAGGTATTGGAAATTGGTAATATCATTGCAAAACCAAGCCCATTGTTCGTAAGAGCATCAGCCTAGACTCACTGTCACATGGTCTACTGTAAGCCATTAGTCACAGGATGCAGAAATGATGTGGCTGCTATTCCTGAATCTTCACTCTCTGGGTCTTATTCTTCTCAGCTATGACATGTGAGAAGTTTGTTAGTGGCCTCCTTTTCCCTAAAGTTTAGTTGACTCTAGTCTTAATCATCGTTTCTATTTGTTGGTAATAGTTATTTTATAACCAATTTATGTCTTATTCTTTTATCAATACCAACCCAAAATACGTTTTTCTTCTTTCTGTCCATCTAAATCCTGATCATTTGAAGATCCTTTTCCAGTCTCACCCTGCACTCAATAAATTAGAAAATATATGCTGGGATGCACGGAATGAATGAGACAATCATGGCTCCCTAGCTAAAGGAGTGCCCAGTGTTCGAGGCAGTAAGAAGTTCCTAACAAACATTAAAGATTGTTACAGCTGCAAGGAAGACAGCAGCTGCCTTGCCGATGGAAGTCACACATGCATTATTTTTATACAGTATTAGAGAATACTCGTGTCCTATGGCATTCTTACTTCATAGCAATAATTAAGCCTATTATTATCTTGAGTTGGTTTTGAGCTTGAGTTAAATTTCGCCAAAGATCTAGGCTTCAGTCCTGACACCTGTATCAGGTGGTTCACAACTACCTGTAACTCTAGTTCCATGTGATCTGAAACTCCCATGGTTCCCACAGGAATGTATATATAGGTGGTATACACATATTCATGCAGACACATATACATACACATAAAAACTTCAAAAAATACAAACAAAATAAAAAGTATACTAGATTTTCAGAAGGGGCAAGCAATGATGTAGTCCTTAAAAGCTTCCCCTTTAAGCCCTGAGTATGGGTTACTGATATGCCAGGTAGGACAGCGGAAGATACACCGGCTGTAACACAAAGATAAAGTCCATTTGCAAGCCCATCTGTAGTTGGAACCTTAACTCTATGTTTTGGTTTTCTTCATTATTTTTCTTTGGCATTGCTAGTACCCAATGGTTATAACCTTACACTCTCTTTGAGACTACTGTGCTGTTGGATTCCTCCTTAAAATTGCCTTTTTGTATCTTGTTATATTTTTCTCCTCCTCCTCCTCCTCCTCCTCCTCCTCCTCCTCCTCCTCCTCCTCCTCCTCCTCTTCTTCTTCTTCTTTCCTCTCCTCCTTCTCCGTCTTCTTCCTCCCCTCTCCTTTTTCTTTTCTTTGAGACAGGGTTTCTCTGTGTAGCTCTGCCTATCCTGGATCTCGCTCTGTAGGCCAGGCCAGCCCTGAACTCACAGAGATCTGCCTGCCTTTGTCTCCCCAGTGCTGGTATTAAAGGTATGTGCTGCCACTACTGGGCAATCTTGTTACATTCTTAACATATAAGCATCAGTATGCTTTATTAATTTAATAAAATAATGATGTAAGGCTGCGCCCCCCACCCCCCGGACAAGCATGGCCATGGTTCCCCCTTTTCTAGACAAGTGGTTGGCATAATCATGCTACTTTTGTTTAACTCTTCTATTTTAATCCTGTAAATTTTGTGTTTTCTAGGATCTATGACAATTTCAGATTAAACTCCTCCTGATGCAGGGATTCTACTCAACTCCTACAGAAAATCCAGAGTCTTCTCTAAGCATTAGATGAAATAGGGAGCAAGTCTTGTGGTGCCTCTTAGGCAGAGACTATACCCCTTGTCAGCATGGATATAGTTATAGAGGGCCAGCTGACCATCACCTCTCTGTTCCCCCAAAAGATTTCTGGTACCCACAGGTATTATGGGGAGTTGAAGCAGGAGTGTGGGTAGAGAGGGAGGTACCAAGACTGATGCACAAGAGAAGCCAGTTGGCAGAGAAAGACTGCAACCTGTCCCCATCTGGGTCCAAATAAAAAACAGAGCACACATGAGGAAAAACCTACTGTATACTCCACAAGGCAGGTACTACATGAAAATGTAAAAAGTCAGAACATCTGGGAGAAGTTTGTTGAGCTTGTTCTGTCCACTGGCCTACTTCCACCCTGGGGATGTTCCTTTCCCAATAAACTCTCAATTGCTATTAAAAAAATGAAAGAAAAAAGAAAATCAGAAATTGGAATTGTTTAGTGTTTTAAATTGCTGAAAGGAAAGTATTCACAATAAGGGACAGTAAAAGAACGAGTTAAACTATTTTTAACATGAAATAATAAGAAATCAGAAAACAACAGATTAATTAAAAACAAAGAAAATATAGGACTGTGCCATGAATTTATGAGTTTATTAGCATACATTAGTGATACAATTAATTAATTCCAAGAAAGGGTCTCACTATGTAGCCCTGGCTGGCCTGAAAGTCTCTATATAGACCAGGCTGGCTTTAAACTCACAGAACCGCATTCCTTTGCCTTACAGTGATTAAAGGCATATGCCACCACATCTAGTCTTTTACAGAAATCTTTAAAAATGTATTTAAGAGCCAAGACAATGATCCTATAGTCACTGTGTTCTCCAAAGTCACAGGGGACCTAGTCCTACTCTCTGCCTGGGGCACATCACACTCATCACCTGTAACCCCAGTGTCAAGGTGACAGTACACGGGAAAAGAAATGGGTCTATCTTCCTCTTAAATACTAAACAAGAGCCAAGGGGAGAACTGTGCAACATTTAAACATTTACACACCCCCACACAACCTTGCAAAACAGCTCAGACACGAAGTGCTTTACAAATCACACACACAACACCTTTACTGTAAAATCAAGATCAGCAAAGGAGACAGAGGCTTCTAGGCAAAGAAACAAGTTCAGCTGACTAACAAACAGAGTGCACACAATTGTGAAAGGAAAATGAGCCTAAAAGATGGATGCATTTTTCCAATGTGGAAGTCAAAGGAGGAAAGAAAAGTAAATATCGGAGAAAAGCCAAACACCTGCCTACTAGGTAGTGCAGAAGAGAAGGCAGAGAGGGGAGGAGGGAACATCCAGATCTCATAGGGAAAGTAGCCATGTTAAGACCAAGAGTCTTAACTTAGCACAGGGAGAAAACAAGCCTCCATCAGAGCTTTTCAGGAGGTGCCCAGCAGACGGCTCAGTTGGTAGAGTGTTGTCCCACAAGCATGAAGACTTGAGTTTGAGCGCCAGAAGCCATGGAAAGAAGCCAGGAGTGGTGCTCTAAGCTTGTAGTCTTAGTGCTGGGGAGACAGAGACAAGCATCTAGATCCCTGGGGCATGCTGGCCAGTTGGCTAGATCTACTATGCTAGTGAGATCTACATGCTGGTGAGATCCGGCATCAAAACACAAGGATGAAGAAACCAAAATGCACAAACAAACCAACATAAATGCACTTGGGGAATCACACCTAAGGTTGTCCTCTGGCACACACACACACACACACACACACACCACAGACATACACATTCACACTCACAGACATACACAGACATATGCATGCATACACACAGAGACACAGACACACATCCTATACAGACATGCACACTCATACTCACAGATATACACAGACATAAGCACACATAAACACAGACACACACACACACATACACACACACACACACACACACACACACACACACACACCCTATACAGACATACACACTCACAGTCACAGACACAGACACACATTTCTACCCCATCAAGGTCTCAACTCTTCATGACATAGAAAATAGAAAGGTAAGTGAGACCCAATGAATATGTGAAATAAACTGATTTTATCATAAAAAAGAAGACTTATTAAAATCAGCAACGAAGACTGATGCTTAATTTTGCCAACATATTTAACATTACACTGTCAATCTTTGACAATACACTTGGACAATAAGCAAAATGTCAGGGAAGAGAGAATCCAATGAGCATAAAGCACAAGAAAGATTCAACAGAGGAACTTAGTATTATGGAAATGGCTCAGCAGGTGAGTAGATAGAAAACAAACACTAAGATAGCAATAAAAAAAGATAATGAAGCCCCAAAAGGCTCTGCTCGTAACAGAAAAGACACCAAGTTCTTAAGAGAAAATCTGGTATGAAACGAGGAAAGCCTACTCTCTCCTTCCTCTCCCCTTCCTTCTTTCCACCTTTGATTTCCTTCTCTTTGTCCTCAGAAGACAGGGTCTTTATGTAGTCCTGGCTGTCCTGGATCTCGCTCTGTAGACCAGGCTGGCCTTGAACTCACCGAGATCCGCCTGCCTCTGCCTCCCGAGTGCTCTACCGCACCTTTCTAAGAATTTACTTAATACCAAATGGAAATGCGAGGGTAAGGAAACGGGTGACAAAACTATGGTACTCATCCTTACAGAGTTTAAAAAAGACCCCGACAAAGCCTTCTAGACCCAGATACAAAGTGTAAGCATTAGGAAATTATGGTGCTATAGGTGCAGAAAGACACTGGCTTAGAGAAGCTGCAGAAGGTGACCCTGTGTAAAATTTCCTTCTGAGCTTTCAGATGGGGTAGGAGGGAGTGCAAATGCTTTGTGGGAGCCTCAGCAGTATGAAGGCCTTGCTGGTGAAAAGAACAGTGCTATTTTAAGGAGCCCAAACTAAACTTTTTTTTTTTTTTTTTTTTTTTTTTTGGTTTTTCGAGACAGGGTTTCTCTGTGTAGCTTTGCGCCTTTCCTGGAACTCACTCTGTAGACCAGGCTGGCCTCGAACTCACAGAGATCTGCCTGCCTCTGCCTCCCGAGTGCTGGGATTAAAGGCGTGCGCCACCACCGCCCGGCCCAAACTAAACTTTTAAAGGACGTAGTCATGCTATTTTATATGCACTCATTTAATTCACAGTCTGTATGATTTACAGCTCAGATGATTTACAGAGTCTGAAATAGGATAATTGTCTTGGGCTCAACATAAATAACAATCTTGTAAGAGATGGGTTAAAGTCCTAGAGAGGTGTTTTAAGAATGGAAACAGGTTGGAGTGATTAGGCCACAAGCTAAGAGGAACTGGTGCCATCTAGAACTAGAAGAAGAAACAGAGTCTCCTGTTGACCTTCCAGAAGGTTCAAGCTTTGCTTCTACACTGACTTTAGTCTAATGAGACTAAATTTTAGACTTCTGATCTCTAGTATTATAAAGTTCATGCTACTCGACTAAACTTGTGGAGAATTATTATAGCAGCAATAGGAAACTGATATAGAATTAGTCATGTACAACCCATATAAGTAAAAAGAAATATGGACTACTCAAATAGACTGACTGATTCTTACCTTGAAAGTATATGAATATATGTGAATTAGTAAAGACAACATAAAACACTAGTGCTGTGGAATAAAAGGCAGTAATGTCATAAATCATTAAATTTGATAAACTTAGGACAAAAACATTCATTTACCATTTATTTTAATTTCTTTTTGAGATGAGGTCTCTCATATAGTTCTGACTGTCCTGGAATTCACTCTGTAGACCAGGCTGTCCTTGGACTCACAGAGATCCACCTGTCTCTGCCTCCTAAGTACTGGGATTAAAAGCATGTGCCACAATGCCCAGCTGTCATTTATTTTTAATAGGTTACATGGTGAATTTAAGCCTTTGATTAGTTACTATTTCTGGTAGACTATCTAGGATATTAGTATTCCTACTTATAATAATTATGTTTCGATTATTCTAGGACAAATGTCATATATGTATAGAAAAAATAATTCTGAACATTTGACAGAATTTGACATCCTTCCTTTGAAAGAAAAATTTAAAAGAAAATATAACCATTATTCTAATTCATTAAGATAGGTAATAATAATCATATAAAAGTAGGAGAGAAAATTTAATGTTTATAACATTTTTAAGAAATTATTGAAATGTCTAAATAGATTCTGAATTGTAATTCAAATATGTACAACAATTTAAAAATATTTGTATATTTAAAAAATTGTATGAGTGTTTTGCCTGTAGTCATGTCTATGCAGCACATGCACTGAGTGCCCACAGAGGCCAGAAGAAGGTATCAGGTCCCTGGAACTAGAGTTACAGATGGTTGTGAGTGCCATGTCGGTGCTAAGAACCAAGCCCAGGTCCTCTGCAAGAGCAAGTGTTCTTAACCACTGAGCCATCTCTCCAGCTTTGCAACAAAGATTTTAAACTCAGGCTGGTTTCAATACAAAATTGTTACCAATAAGTCAGTTAAGTATAACTCATTTATATGATGACTTTGAGACTCTTTTATTAGAAGAATCTTTAGGTCTTATCCCATTTTATATTAAATAAAAGTTTTCTTTCATTTAAATTGGAATTTGTTCCAAGAAGTAAAAACAGGAGTTTTGTATCTTCTGTTTGAATCAGATACATTAAAAAAAGAGCAAGGTCTCAAATGATAAGCAATACTTTGCCTGATGCATTTGCAATAAACATTAGCTGCATTAAAACTAAATGTATTATTTTGAATTCTCGATCACCACTGAAGCTGGAGAAAATGCACAGATGGTGGGAGCCATAAAAATATAATTAAGGTTTACAACATTGTCTTTACCAGTTTTCAGAGTGCTGAGTGTGAGAGCAAACATCATCTTGAAGCGAAGTTCTACGTGTGTATATGAAAGCCAGCACAGACAGCCGCCTCAGTCAAAGTGAAGAAGGCCCTTGCTTGAAACAGAATTAATGTAGGGGAGGGCATCTTAGCCTAAGGAAAACCAACTGCACCAATTCCTTTTCACTTATACACTTCGCTTTCTTCAAAAATATAAACTGAGCTGGAAGATGGCTCAGCACTTAGAAGCACTTGCTGCTTTTGCAGAGGACCTGAATTCAATTCCCAGTACCCAAAACTGGGGGCTCACAACTGTAACTCTAGCTCTAGGGGACACATCACCCTCTTCTGCCCTCTTCTGGCATTTGTACTCACACAGATAGATACACATGCTTATAAATAAAAACAAAATGAACCTTATAAAAATAAAATGTGGCCGGGCAGTGGTGGTCCATGCCTTTAATCCCAGCACTCGGGAGGCAGAGCCAGGTGGATCTCTGTGAGTTCAAGGCCAGCCTGGTCTACAGAGCAAGATAGCCACCAAAACTACACAGAGAAATCCTGTCTCCAGAAACCAAAATAAATGAATAAATGAATGAATGAATGAATGAATGAATGAATGAATGAAAATGTGACACAGCAGCATGTATGACCACCAGAGAGACTGTAGACTCACCCTGGGACAGCTGGGTAATGATTTGGCTAAGGTCCCCGGAGAGAAGACACTAGGAGAGACAGTCTTTTGAGGTTTCTTTTTGTCTAGTTATTTCCTGTTTCAGTAAGTGGAGACTGACAGCAATCATGTAACTGCCTCACACCCTCTCCTGAACAAAGCAACAACTAAGTTAAATTAGGTTAAAAATACACTTAATCTGGATTTTGTAAAACAAAGATTTAGTCATGTTTTGAAAAACATCATTTTGGTTACTTGCAATTGCTTAAAACTGACAGAGCCATACACATGCTAAGACAGTAAACCTGAGAAGCTGCTGTAGTTCTTCCCAATCTCTGGGGAACAACTGATCTCCAGAGAGCTCCCATGCCGCATCTCCATTTTAGTTTCCTGTGTCAGTCACATAGCCAAGTCACATAGTCAGTCATATAGCCAAGACACTGGGGTACATGGAGGCCGACAGGGATCCCAAGAAACTAAACACAAAGTCACAGGAGCCTCTGCATGTGCCATGCTTAGCAAGCCAATTAAATACAATAATAACATATAAGTAGAAGCAACACAAAGTGTAGGTGGTAACTTGAAGTTGTTACCCATGCAGGCAGCCACCCAAAGGCACGAAATGAAAGGCGTGCTGGTGTGTCAACTCACTGGCAGTGCTTAACAGTTTTTTCAGTGCTCTCTATGTATTTCACCAAATTGTGTTTAACATGGATAATATCATTCTCCTCATAAAAATTTAAGCAGATTTTGTATTAACTACTTCTAGTAACCTTTTGATACAGACATTGTCATCTGCAATTTATATGTTAGAAACAGAAGTTTAGAAGGGACTTTTCAAGAGGTCACATACCTAAAAAAAGGTTGTAGTAAATTAAAAACTTTCAGGGATTTTCCTGATGCCAGAATGATGCTTAACATTTATTTAACATATGTTAAGTCCCTTCTAAGGTTAAGATTAAATGCTAAGCAATGTCTATAATAAAAGTCAAAGACCTACATGCAAAACCGTGAGTCAGATTTTAAAGAATATATATGTACAGTGGTAAAATACAAGAACATAACATTTATCTGTAAACACCTCTAAGTGTATAGCTTAGTGGTGTAATGCACTTTCACACTGTTGTGCAAGTATCAGCACTATTAATTTTTCAGGCCTGTTTCACTTTCTAAACTGAACCTCTGTAGTCATTAAACAAATAGTTCTCAACATGTGGGTTGTGACCCCTTTGGACCCACACATCAGATATTTACATTATGATTCATAACAGTAGCAAATTTACAGTTATGAAGAAGCAACGAAATAATTTTATGGTTGGGGTCACCACAACATGAGGAACTATATTAAAGGCTTGCAGCATGAGGAAGGTTGAACCATTAAATTGCTGTCATTCCTCATTCACTCCCCTATGTCTAACTTGATTTAAACATTACACAATATACATATGTATTAAAATACCACACAATATCCTATTTATATGTGAATTGTTATACATTTTGTTAATTTTTGCAGCACTGGGGATTGAACTCAGGGCTAGGCAGGAGTCCAAACACTTAGTAGTATCCACAGCCCCCTGTTTTATTTATTTTGGAGACTAACTAAGCAGCTCATACTGGTCTTGAAATCACTATGTAGTCCAGGTAGGCCTTGAACTTGGGACTGTTCTACTTCACACTCCAGAGTGATAGGGTTACAGATATAAACTACCATACCTGGTCACTTCTCCATTCTGGCTTTGCTGAAAGCCAAGAACAGAAGCAGGCAAACAAAGCAGATTTTCCAGTATGGCACTTGAATTCCTTCAGTTCCTCGAGGGCATCATACACAGTGGTTGCCTTGTTGGCAACCTGCCACCTCTACCAGCTCCTCCACTCCTCCCGCTGTCTTCTCAACCATGCTGCCTTGAGGTATCCTTGAGGCTGCGGTTTAAAGGTCTGCATATGCATGCACTTGACCACTGAGCTGTACCTCAGGCCTTAAGAAGCTTCTCTCAGAAAATCATACCATAGGTGTCATCTTATTCTACTACCAGTCTTGAGAAACCAAAATGGATCTTCCACCATCATTTACAAATAATTCCATGAGTGTCCAATGACAATGTCACTCTTTAAAATATCTGTCATTACTTTGTGAACTTAAGGACTTTCTTTATTTCATTCTCAGCAATAGTACTTACAAAACTCATAACCAAATACATGTGCCATGTGGCTATGGTGGTACCACCATCAACAAATAAAACCATTAAAACTTAGTTCAATACAAAATAAAAACTTTAATCACAACAAATCAGAGCCCCAGCAAAGGCAGTAGAAATTGCTAATGTTTGACTGTATCATTACTATTGTTTACACGTAATATGTTTTCTGGAGAATGTCATATAAGAGTAGAGCATTTCCATTATTTTCATCTTGCATTCTCTCCCTTCAACCTCTCTTTTGTCCCTCTACTCCCTCTCAACTTCGTGTCCTTTTCAATTATTACTGTTACACAAACAGGCACACACATATATGTAAATATAAACTGTTGAGAACATTCAGCGTTGTGCATATGCATATGTGTTTAGGACTGACCACTTGGGTATTATCCCCGCAGAAAAACCAATTCTCCATCTCTAAGCACTCATCAGTTGGCCATAGCTCTTCATCTAGGGATTGGACCTTGTGAGATATCCACTACTTACACTGGCATGGCAACTGGTATTGTCATTGTGCAGGTCTTATTTAGGTGACCATACTGTCAAGATTTCATGGGTTCAGCTCCCTGTCAGATGTAGAAAACATCATCTCACAACAGATGTCTTAGTCCTCTGACTCTAAATATCTTTCTGTCCCCTCTTCTGCAACGTTCCCAGAGCCTTGGGTGTGTGGTTGCAATGTGGATGGGCTCTCTGTGGTCAGGGGCTCTTTGCATTTTGACACAGTGTGGATTTCTGTGATGATCTCGAAATCTCTTGGACTCTTCTGATCAGGGATTAAAGGGAGGCATTCCAAGACTGGCACTGGGGTTTTGTTATGTAGTCTATGGCTCTTGGGGTGAGCACTGTCACTTCAAGTGGCATAACTTCATATAAATTATTTATATATACATACATATACACTTATATATGTTGTGTGTATATTTGTGGATAAACATAAAATGTTTCCCTTTTTAATCATTGTAATTTTTTTTTTGCATTGGTAAGAACTAACTAGGTAGATGGATTGTAAGAGATAAAGAGAATTTTCAGAAAGTTGAGAAAGAAGTTCAGTTGAAAAAAAAAGATCTTTTGAACTTTAGTAACAATTCTACTGCATGTGTGGAACTACTTTATTTTAAAGAAAATAATGCACATGGCCTCAATAGCAGTTTATATTTAACAGAACTAAATGGTCCCATTTTCAAGTAAAATACGCCTTGGCATTTGAACAGCTGCTATATCTAAGTCAGATCTGAATAGTGTGGTTTAACCTTCCCAGCTGTAGCGGGGGTGGTTTGTTAGTCTATTCCAGCATGAAATATGCATAGTATACTTAAATTTGAAACTTTAAACACATATTTGTATTAAACTGATAAGTTTTAGTCATATACAACTATTTTAGATAAAGCCTTTATGTTTCTATGAGTTACTTATTATTCTCAACTCTGCATGTTTCAGAAGATTTTAGCTAATTAAAAGATCCTTCAAAACCCTTATACTTAGGTCATATATTTTTAAACTTTAGTTTTAATAATGAATAAAAATATATACATGTTCTCTGTATACGCTTACAATTGTATTGGTGCAACCACAGGAAATTTCAAATCACATTTTCCCCTTATCTCATTCCCTGTCTGCAGAATTTTGCTAACACAAACAGAATGGAATGAGAAGGCGAGGCAAGAGGAAGGGCCAGTACTGCTCCATCCGACAAGATGAAAGCTAACAGGGCCTAAGAGTAACATGTCTATAAGCCACAAGCTACATGAATACAGCGAATAAAAATTTGTTTATCAATGGATGAGATCTACATGAGCAAACTGGATGTGAGGGGGGGTAATGAAGGGCAAGGGTCAGGGGGAAGAGAGCTTAGGGGAGCGGGAGATCCCAGCTGGATCAAGAACAGAGAGGGAGAACAAAGAGAGATACTATGATAAATGAAGACCCCATGGGACTAGGAAGAAGCAAAGTGCTAGAGAGGTCCCCAGAAATTCACAAAGATAGCTCCACAATAGACTACTGGCAATGGTCGAGAGAAAGCCCGAACTGACCTACCTCTGGTGATTGGATGGCCGAACACCCTAACTGTCATGATAGAACTCTCATCCAATGACTGATGGAAGCAGATGCAGAGATCCATGGCCAGGCCCCAGGTGGAACTCCACGAGTCCAATCGGGGAGAGAGGGGAGGGATTATATGAGCAAGAGATATTGAGACCATGATTGGAAAAAGCACAGGGACAAATAGCCAAACTAGTGGAAACGCATGAACTATGAACCAATAGCTGAGGAGCCCCCATGGAACTGGATCAGGCCCTCTGGATAAGTCAGACAGTCGATTTACTTGAACTATTTAGGAGGCCCCCAGGCAGTAGGATCAGGACCTGTCCTTAGTGCATGAGCTGGCTTTTTGGAACCTAGGGCCTATGCTGGGACACTTTGCTCAGCCTAGGTGAAGGGAGGAGGGGACTGGGCCTGCCTCAACTGAATCTACCAGGCTGGGCTGAATCCCCAGGGGAGTCCTTGCCTTGGAGGAGGTGGGAATGGGGGGTGGGTTGGGGGGGGGAGGACTGGGGGGGGTGGGAGGAGGGAGGATGGGGGAATCTGTGGCTGATATGTGAAATTAAGTTAATTATAAAAAATAAATAAAATATTCTATAAAAAAACAAACTTGTTCATCGAAGTCAGATACATTGCTATAAAATGTGCAGTATTATAAAACACAACATGAAGTATGTAAGAAGCAATTTTAGAGCTAATAAATGTAAATATTCCTGGCTATATACCACACATACTCATGTACACACAGCACATATTTCCATAGATACACATAGATATAGTTATCAATATGTCTTTATGGATAATGTATCATAAAGACATTCTCATTCCCCGTCCCCCCCCTCCTTAGCCTTGTGTTTTGGAGAGCTCAGAGTAACAGTGATCTAGAAAACATTTCTTGTACCTAGATACCATTGTTTTCTACCACCCCCCCTCTCTCTCTCTCTCTCACACACACACACACACACACACACACACACACACACAAGTGTATGCGGAACGTCTCTTGGTAAGATAGTTAATTCTAGAGCTAGGACACATGAAGGGTAAGATGAAAATAAAATTGTAACAGAAGCCACCAAAAGAATGACAGAGACATGAGAAAAGGCACAAGAGCCAAACTGAAGAAATGCTCACTAAATTTTGGTAATGTGAACATCAAAATAAATAATGGAAACCAAACCATTAAACAATCCGTGCTGACATGGAGAATATACAGATGGGTAGAGATTTCTTCTCTACAGGAGAATATCAACAAAACACAGAAGGAATGGTGAAGACTGAAAATCACCACTTGACAGTTACAGATGTGTTCAATTCAGATGAAACTTTATTTCAGTACAAGGAGGACAAAAGTGAGGTGCAGAAGCTGCCATTCTCCTGGGAAGGAAACACAGACAGACCTAAAGATCATTCTTCTCAAGTCAGAGTTGGTCACTGCTCCTCAACAGGAAACCACTTATGACCCACCCACGCAGCAGGTACACCCCCTGAGTGTGAAGTGTGTGGTGTGTATGTCACCGCCCCCTTCCCTGATAAACACCTGACCTGGTCCTGGGTCAGAAACTCTGCTACACTTTGGGGAATCAGGGGCAACCATGGCACTTGTGGTCTCTCTGTATGAAACTGAGCATGTGGAAGCTGGTGAGGAAGTTAACGGAAATGCAGTGTTGTTATGACAGGAACTATGGGATGCTGTGAGAGTACAAAAGAGGCACTGAGTTCAGTGTGGCTAGAACAGACAAGTCCTGAAGGAAGCTGACAGTAAGCCACAGCCTCATGTAGACCTGGAAGCTAGCCTAGTTAAGAAGACAGTGGAGGAGCTGGCAGAGGTGGCAGGTGCCAAGAGAGGCAATCACTGTGTGTGATGTCCTTGAGGAACTGAAGGAATTTAAATGCCCCGCAGGAAAGCTTCTGTTTTGCTCACCTTCTCCTGTCCTTGCTCCTAATTCTTGAGCAAAACCAGAGTGGAGAACTGGTAACCATCATTCCCTACTCTTCTAAAATAAGCAATGGGACAAGGTATAAAAGGTCAATGGGCTACTTAGGACTTTACTGTGCCCTTGAAATGTGGATATTAAAGGCCTACTTTTTTCTATATAAAGATTAAGTCATTGAGGGCTTGGGCGATGGCTCAGTTGGTTAAAGCTCTTTCTGTGAATTAAGAGAAATCAGAGTTCAGAGTCCCAGATCTACATAAATGTTAGGTGGACACAAGAGCTCACATGTAATTTCAGCCTTGGAAGGAAGAGAACATGATTGCACAGAGTTAGCAGCCTAGCAAGGCTAGCTATATAAGAGAGCTCTGGGTTTGACTGAGACCCCCTGACTCGAAAGGATAAGGTAGAAAAACAATTGATGAAGATTCTCCACATCAGCACTGAGCCTTCATTCTCTGTCTCTCTCTGTGTCTCTGTGTCTCTGTGTCTGTCTGTGTCTCTGTGTCTGTCTCTGTCTCTGTCTCTGTCTCTGTCTCTGTCTCTCTCTCTCTCTCTCTCTCTCTCTCTCACACACACACACACACACACACACACACAGAGGAAGAAAAAGATCAAGACATTCAGAAATAGTTCTTTCGATAGAGATTTCAAAAATTATTTCAGTAGCCACGTAACAAGATGTGGAGGAAAGCACCCACTACTTAGCAATACCTCCCCCACCCCGACTCAATTATAGCACTTATTAGCCAGACTAACTTATGTGATTATAATTTATCTTTGGATTTTTCTGTTTCCCACCATTGATGTAAAGAGCTTGGGAGAAATAGTCTGTATTTTTCTCTCCAACTTTAATGCGTGGTGTTGAATAAAAAAAAAAAAAAAAAGAACTAGGCAATGAAAATGCTAGAAGAACACATAGGTAATAAGTACCCTACAAGATACAGGTGTAGGAAAGGACTTTTTGAATAGGATTCCATTTGCCTAGGGATTAAGGTCAACAATAAAACTAAAGAGCTTCTGCACAGAAACGGAAACAATTAATTGAATGTAGAGGGAGCCCAGAGTGGGAAAGAATCTTTGTAAGCTATATATCTGATCAAAGATTCACATCCAGAATATATAAAGACCAAAACAACAAAAAAAGGTCAAAAAAATAAATGACATACTCAAAAGGTGGGTTATATATCTGAACAGAGTTCTAAAAGAGAAATAAAAGTGGCTAAGAAATATCTCAAAAAATGTTCGACATCCTTGGCAATTAGGGAAATACAAATCAAAACTTTGAGATTTCATTTTACTCAAGCCAGAATGGCTGAGATCAACAAGACAACTGACAACAAATGTTGGAGAAGGTGTGGGAAAGGGCAATCCTCATTTGCTGTTGGTGAGATTGCGACTAGTACAGCCACAATGCACATCAGTGTGAAAATAAATCTCACTTCTGAGCTAGCTCTACCACTCACTGGCATGTGCCCAAAGTGCTCGAGAGCCTACTCCACAGACAGTTGCTAGCCATGTTCATATCTGCTCTGTATCCAGGTATGAAATGGATACAACTGAAATGTCCTTCAACTAATGGATAGTGAAAATATGATATATACATTATGGAAAAATACTATTCAGCTGTAAAGAAAGATGAAATCATGAAATGTACCAGTAAATGGATGAAACTAGAAGATGCTGACTGTGGTAACCCTGATACAGAAAGACAAAACACTGAATGCTCTTTCTCATCTGTGGCTCCTTGATTCAAATCTTTGGATGTGGGTATATAACCTGGAATAACCATAAAAAGTAGGAAAGTTAAAAAGGTTCCATGGGGAGTCAGGCATGGTGGTGTACCTTTAATCCCAGTACTCAGGAGGCAGAGGCAGGTGGATGTCTGTGAGTTGGAGGCTAACCTAGTCTACATAGTGAGTTCTAGGATAACCAGGGATATATAGAGACCCTGTTTTAAGTAAAAAAGTAGCACGTAAAACGAACACTGTGTTAGAGGGATACAACTGATATGATGGGGAGAGACATAGAGGGCATTAATTGTGAAGTAGGGGGAAGGTCAATATAGGAAAGGGAGGGAGGAGGGAAAATAAGCAATAAAGATGTTTGAAAAGCCATAAAGAATCGTATTATTTTAGACTTACTTGCAATTACATGTAGTAAAATATGTGTATTTGTATAATAAACATATAGTTTAAATGAAGTTCAGTTAGCTGTGTTGACAATGCTACCCTCAAGTGTCATCATAGTCAAACAAAAATCCCAATACAAGGCATGAAAAACCTCCTTTTGAGTTGTTGGTTATGGGAGTCTAAGAGACTCCCCAAACAATACAGGTTATTGTTGCCTTTCCTTCTCTCCAAGAGACTGGAGGTAACACTTTTTGCTGAAGACATCTTGCACTTTGGACATAGGATATAGATGACCTGAGCTGGTCTGATCCAAAAGCCTCCTCTCTGAAGACTAGCTTTCATAGTTCCAGAAGGTGCTGAGCAAACTTCTAAGAGAAGGAGCCAATCAGTAGTCCTACCCAGCTATGATGCTTGTGAACAACAAAGATAACCAGGATGGTAGCATGTCTCTAAGGGTGTAATAGTGGCACTCATATCTTTCTTGTAACCAACAGCTATCTTATTGGACTTAAGGCCCAATCAACAGGAGAGAAATCATGCCTGGTACTGGAAACCTAGCCAATTACCTGGGTCTAGTGACATTATGGATCTTAGAGGAACCTACTACCACTACTTTAGTAACTTAGAATAATTCCTAATGGTATTATAAATATTTATCATTATATCCACAGAGAAGTGAAGCTCTCATCCTTCATCAAGTAAGCTTCTCTTTGCAACTGATGAAGATCATTACAGAAAACCACAATTGATCAAGTGATCATGGGGTGCTCAGCCCCTGATCCATCTACCATACAACTCCAGAACCCAAGACTCAGGAACATGGGAACACACAGGGAACATGGTGGAAAAGGGTATGGAAAGATCATAAGAGTTGTATAGGAAGTTTGCTATGAGATTGTGTCTCCTAGAACTGACGAGGGAGTTTTACCCATGATACCTCAATATGGCTGCCCAAACAAGACCTGAACAAGGACAACGTGAACAGACATGTGGAAAGTGGCAGGGCTAGACAAAGAACTATAGGCAACTAAGGGGTGTGGAGAATGGGAGAATTAGTTTTCCCAGGGATGGGATCCTTAATTGGTTATCTAATACCAAATGGTCAGCCCTGAAATCATAAACACAAGCAACACTAAATGAATTCAGCAGACACACACACACACACACACACACACACACACACACACACAGAGAGAGAGAGAGAGAGAGAGAGAGAGAGAGAGAGAGAGAGAGAGAGAGAGAGAGGCCATGAATATGAGAGAGAGCAGGGAGGAGGGAGAGTCATGGAAGGACTGCAAGGAGAAAAGGGAAGGGGAGAAATGATGTAATAGTTTAACTTTTAAAAAAAGGCATTAGGACAGTTTCTATGCTGTTCCTCTGAGTTCTGCATTCTTTAAGTAACTTCAGAAAAGTTTTAATTCAGATAGTACAGCTCCTATTTTGTGAGATTTCTTCATTGGTCTCTGAGTAAGATTTTTCCACTAAGAAAAGGTTCCACTAAGAAAATCAAGATCCACGTTGTATTTCATTGCCCTGCCATGCCCCTCCACTGAATCCTTACTTAATTACTTAAAACATGTGCTACTTCTACTGGTGAGTATAAAGCTAAAGCCATGTTTTCTTCCCTCCTTTTTTGACCTCCCTCCTTCCCTCCCTCTCTCTCTCCCTTCTTCCCTCCGTCCAATATTGGCTCATGTAGATCAGGCTGGCCTCAAACTGGCTCTGTAGATGAGGTTGACTTAACTGCTGACCCCCCTCTGGTCTCTATCAAGAGCTGGGATTACAGGCACAAAGCACCATGTGCTGCATATCTTTCGGATAATGTCTCAGTACTACCAGATAGACGTTATCATTAAGGGGCTGGTTAAGGGACATGAGAAATCCTATCTAGAAATGAGCTTTATCTGAGGAAACTTAGACAGGAAATGATGCTATGAAGACTCAAGTTCTTCCTTTGCAATAGTCACCAGACACTGCAAATTCAGAAATAAAGACACGTTAGCCATCGAGCATGTCCTTCGGTTAAACAAATGGTAATGTATGTACTGTTTTATCTGGTAAGGTTAAAAACAAAACAAAACAAAAACCACTGGCAGTTAGCAAGGCAAGCTTAAATTTACTACAACCTATTTTTTAAAGCTCAAAGATAAAATTGAGTCTTTATAAATGAGAAAATGATGTACTAAAAGCAATATATTAAATCAATTTTAAACACCAAGCACAATTTATAGCTGACTTTCAAACTCATCCACAAAACCTCAGTCTATACAAAGGCCAGATGCTGAATGCAGTGTAATCTACAGGACTGGTGCCTTTCACCACAGCCTCTCACTGACAAGGTCGTTAGATACATGATATCTAAGTGAGCAGCTTATCCCTGCTTCATTACTGATAATTAAGACAAGTAATATTTTCTTGACAGTAATGTGTCCGTTAACAGATACTGTCTAGTTTGCATAAAATAAGCATTAATTTCCATACTACTATCCCAGATTAAAAAAAAATATGTATCCGTGTAGCACGGCTTCATTGTTTTTCCCTTTATTGCCTTAAAAGAATTACCAGACTCCAAAAACATAATGTACATATTAAGAAACTTATCTTTACTCACATCTTGAATTCATAAAGCATAGAACAACAGGAAAGGATTCTGAGAAAGGGACCACTGAAAATGAAGACACTAGAGAATACCATGTCAATTATCTGAACAAACTTGTGAGGCTGGACACAGCCACTTTTCATTGCTAAGACTCAAGTGTCAGCACAGTAAATTTTTGGAGGCACAGAACAGTCTTTTCATGTTGGCAGGGAACAAAGTCAATCCAATGTATCTCACTGAAAACCAAGCACTTAGGAGGCAGAGGCCGGAGGAGCCCTGTGAGTTCCAGGATAGCATGGTTTACATAGCAAATTCCAGACCAGCCAGGGATACATAGCGAGACCCTGTCTTGAAATGAAAAGAAAGAAAAGGTATGCAAGAAAAGAGCTACAACCCAGGGCCATGGTGTTGTCCTGGCCAGGGCTGCTGCCTAGGACCATGTCTGGGTCTGTGGCCCTGCAGAGGTTGGGGTCTTGGGTGGTGGCTATGGCTCCAGTTGCCACTGAGGGCTCTGTGGATACCTGGGGTCTAGCCAGTCACCTGGGAGCATGTTGATGTCCAGGGGCCATGCTGCTGCTGGGACTATGCTGATCTGAGGGGCCAGGGCTGTGATGAAAAGTACTAGACGTCACGAGGCTATTTGCCCAGCAGCCTGAGGGAAAAATGACACTTGAAAAGAATAGTGACGTACGTGTGTGTGTGTGTGTGTGTGTGTGTGTGTGTGTGTGTGTGTGTGTATACACACATGCATGTGCACACGTACCACAGTGCCTACGTGGAGGTAAGAGGAAAGCTTTATGGAGTCTCCTTCCACCTTTACCTGACTTCCAGAGACTGAATTTAGGTTATCAGTTTGCCAAACAAGTGCCATTACCCATCGAGCCATCTTTCTGGCCCCAAGGTCTGAAATTTTCAAACAAGTCTCCATACAAAATGGTTTGCAAGCCTAGCTATGAGTATGTGGCTCATCTTTACAAGATTCTTACCTTTACCCCTTAGTTTAATTCCTTCATCAGGAAAAAGTCCATAACATCTCATCTAAGAGCTGTGGAGAGTATTAAATGAGCCCACAGGAAATGGGCTTAGACAGAGCCTGCCCAGCACATCTTAAGAAAAGGTATGCTGAGGGAGAAGAGAGGCTGACACCTATTCTTCACACCTGACAAACATTCTCACCTGCAAGAGCAGTTAGCTGATGGTAGAGTGCTGAGCATGGAGCACAGTGTGAGAACCTCAGAAATCAATTCCCTAGGCCAGTGGTTCTAAACTCTCTAATGCTGAGACCCTTTAATACAGTTCCTCATACTGTGGTGAACCCCAGGCTTAAGATTATTGTTGTCACTTCATAACTCTATTTTGTTACTGCTATGTATTGTAGTGTAAATATCTGTGTTTTCCAATAGTCTCAGGTGACTCCTGTGAAAGGGTTGTTCACTGTCCAAAGGGGTCTCGACCCACAAGTTGAGAACCACTGCTCTAGACAGTGTGAGTAGAGGAAGTATCCTTCAGGGGTAGGTACATAAGGTCAAAGATGACAAAAGCCTATCTAAATTTTGGCTTTGCTATTGAGCAGCCACATGATATTGATAAAGGGTCTCAGACTGTCTGGACTCTTCTTTACATTAATATGAAGATAAGTAAAAATGGACACAAGAATCAACTGGTACAGTGGCTGACCGCACCATTAGGAATAAAAGGAGATGCTGTGGGATGGTCTGTATGTCAAATATGTTGCTGATTGGTCAATAAATAAATCACTGATTGGCCAGTTGCCAGGCAGGAAGTATAGGCGGGACTAACAGAGAGGAGAATTGAGAAAACAGGAAGCTGGTTGATGGAGACACTGCCAGCCGCCACCATGACAAGCCGCATGTGAAGATGCCAGTAAGCCACGAACCATGTGGCAAGGTATAGATGAATAGAAATGGATTAATTTAAGCTGTAAGAACAGTTAACAAGAAGCCTGCCACAGCCATACAGTTTGTAACCAAAATAAGTCTCTGTGTTTACTTGGCTGGGTCTCAGTGGCTGTGGGACTGGCGGGTGAGAGAGATTTGCCCTGACCGTGGGCCAGGCAGGAAAACTCTAGCTACAAGGAAAGGCACAGAAAAGCGAGGTAGAATTTCTAGTTCACACAACTATTGTCACACAACTAAGTAGCTGAAGAGCCTTCTCCTCTATGCCAGGAGTAAAGCAACGATGATGTCAGCACCCTGATAAGTTCCTGCCTGAACAGAGAGCCTGAGGAGGCCCAGCTACAGCACAAGGATGGATGACATGGGGGATAGTTTCTAGTATGACTGACATTAAGAAGACAAATATTGGGAATGTTTCAGTGAGTTATTTGTTCAAGCCAAATGACAGCAGCATTCCTGAAAACCTATGTGTGCATCAGTTTGAAAAAATGATGCACTACAGAGTACCTGGCAATTTGATTCTTTGTGAAGAGTCCCATATGGTGTCAGTGCTTTGCATGTTTTGTTATTGTCTTGGGTGGCAAATAATTATTCATGACTCTCCTATTTTTAAACAAAGTTATTACCAGAAATGAAATTTATTGTTTCTGGACAAAGGTAGGAAATTCAGGGCCAACAATTTCTTCCAAGCAATGAAAAGATGTCTTTGTATAAATTAGTGCAGATACTGTAATCGATAATTCAGGTGGCTTGGTGAGCTGGCTCAGTGGGTGGAAGTGCATATGGCCAACCTGAGGATCTTAGTTCAATGCCAGGACCCACACCGGGAAAGTAGAGAGTGATTCCTACCAGTTGTCCTCTGACTCCACACTCTTCAGCCAGGGCACATGTGTTCCCCCACAAATAATAATGTAACTTCAAAAGATGATACAGGTACAATTAGGATAACTATAGCTCATACATGAAATAGTATTTTTATCCATCTACCTCCCCTCCCTGTGTGCTTATCTGTGTGTGTGAGTACAATGTGGAGGTCAGAGGTTGATATCAGTAGTATTTCTGGGTCAGTTATCTATCTTAGTTTTTGAGACAGTGTCTCTCATCGAACCTGAAACTTGTTGATTGGCAAAATTCACTGATCTGCAATTCTCAGGAATCTTTTGTTTCTGTCTTCCCAGCATTGGGATTTTAGGCATGCACTGTATCCAGCTTTTCATGTGAGTGTTAGGGATCTGAACTCAAGCTCTCATGCTTGTGAGGCTGGAGGTAGTTGGAGTGGTTAAATATATCAGTTTGAAGAGATCTAGAATCCCCTGGGAGATGGGCCTCTGGGCATGCCTATAGGGGGTTATCTTGATTAGTTTAATTGATGTGGGAAGACTAGCCCCCCCCCTCTCCAGAGGTGACAATTATTCCTGGGTTGGGGGATCCTGGATTGCATAGAGGACAGAGGGAGCTGAGCACAAACTTTCTTCTGCTTCCTGACTGTGGATGCAACGTGACCAGCTACATTACGCTCCTGCCTTGATACACTACATTCTGGAACCATGTGCCCAAATAAACCCTTCCTGAAGTTGCTTTTTGTGTTTTATCACAGCAATGACAAACAACTAAGACAGTGGGTGACAGGGATCAGAACTCAGGTCCTTAAGCTTACATGGCAAGCACTTTAGCTAGGGAGCCATCTCCTTAGCCCTATTCACTTTTCCACAGAGCAGAAGCCTCCGTTTCAGTACAAGCAAATCTTGGTACCACAGCAGCTGTAAATATGTATGTATTTGAAAAGAAGGATCCTACTGGTTGCTGAACAAACACCATTTGACTGTCTATTTTGTGCATTTTCAATTGCAGGGAGGTGAAGGAGATGTACTGGAATGCTCCCCTCTACCTTTTTGGGGTCTTTTAACTTGCCACACATCATGAATAAGAGAGAAACCAGTAAGTCCCAAATACTGGCAATTCAGCTATCAGAGAGTGGGAGGAATTATTCTTACACCTTTGATTGACTTCTGGCTTTGGCATCTAACAGGCATTTGTTAGGGACCTTTTCTGAGTCTCAGGTCTCTCTGATGAAAAAAAGAAAACTAGCAAATTGCAAGGATTGTTCTGAGGTTTAAGTGAGATAACACATATGCATGTGTGTAGAATGAGCTTTTCCTTCTATGAGAGAAGCATTATTTTGGTCCCATTTCATAGAAACTATCACTATCTGCCTGTTACCTATACTGTAGAGACTCCTGCCTGCTGATGATTACTCCTTCAGATGTCCCTGGTATGTGTGAAACACTACAACCACTACAACAAATCAGGCCTTGTGCCAAGTCTGTCATGCATAATACCTTATTTAATCTTTACAACAGTTCTCTTTACTTCCATTTAACAGTGAGAGAACTGAGGCAGAGAGAAGTTATTTGCTGGACTCACATAACCAATAAATGGTAGTACTTATTTTTATACTGAGTCAGTGGGACTGCATGGTCTCAGTGTAAGTCAGTGTGTCATGCTGTTTCACAGGACATAGAACCTGGGGTAGAAAATGAGTGGCTTTACTCATTTTCTGTTACAAGCAAAAGGCAGGTGAGCTTTCACATATACAAATGTCTAGATTTCCCCCACCCACCATTCTGACAAATACTTCAACTCAAAGAGCATGTGGGAACAAGGATATTTTATCACTGGGCTAAGATACTCTTTTCAAATAGGTATAAACTGTCTGAATCTAAAGGCACTTTCATATGGCAAGAGAATACCAATTAACAATTACTAATACATTCATTAGTGTAATGAATAAACAGTGCAAACAGGAAAGTACGTCCAAAGTACTATGATGACCGTTGAGCAAAGGTGCTTACATGCCACAGGGGTTGGATAGAGCATTGCTACCAAGATGCCATGAGTAGCAGAAAACCAAAGTCTGTACATAGTATGCTACTCTCTCAATAACAGTAAAATCTGCAATCAAAATTAGAAAGTCCCTTTAATTTTTACTTCTAATAACCACACGAATTTGTTCTCTTTCTATGCAAGCTCAAATTAATATAACATGGATGGTGACACTGCAGCTTCTTGCAAGTTCTGGGTGCATACTGGTTTACTCTTTACAAGTGAGTTACTATCTAAGAGTAATATTGGAAACTGATTTCCAGCAAAAGTCAACTAACTCTGTGTGTTTAACAGACATTTATTGAGTACACACTAGAAGTAGGACTGCACTGTGTAGTTTTAAAATATACACACTGTTACCTTCCTGTTCTGTTTGCTACATGAAGTCTTTAATTAACAAAATCCAACAACTGTATTCTGTTATGAAAACTTTCTCTACTTTAATATATCTGGTAAGATTTAGTGGTGGCCCAAAAGGCCATAGTAGTAAGTGGAAAAATGAGCAATGCTCTAACTAAAATGAACGAAACTTTCATACTTCATAAAGTAAGAAAGATTTGAGTTTATCGTTCAGATTCAAGTACCAGTGTCATGATTTTCAAAGGTCAAATATATTTTGGTTAAATAAGTTAAGTAAGAAAATTGGTCCTGGTAATTAGGTATGCATCTCCTGGGGTGAGGATGGTAGTGGAGCCAGAGAGAGAGCACCACACTAGTACAGTAATAACACAATAATCTCACATTCACACTCGTAAGGATTAGTAGCACAGTACTTTTCTTTGTAAGGAGGGATGTTAACATTTGGATGGCTGCAATTATTTTAGGGAAAATGAATTTCAACAAAGCATCTGTGTTTTTCCAAAGTATTTTGGTTGGTTAAAGCCTTATTTGTGCGAAAACATAAATAACCTCTTGCTCAGACTCAGAGCATTGGCAAGCTTTAACAGATGGCCCCATTTCAAAATCATTTGTTAAGATAACTCAAATTTATCCAAAAGTCTGTCAACTTCTTCCTTTCAGTCAATCATGTATTTCTATCATAAATGTTTTGATCTGTTCATTGTTGGAAATCACACAATTCAGTAGTATTTATATTTAATTTGATTTGGGGCAATCCTGATTTTAAAAAAATAAACTCATGCCACTAAAAAACCTGATAATTATGAAAATTTTAAGCTAAACATAAAATTAACACGAAAATGCAATAAGAATGCAAAGAAGCAGTGGGAAAAACAAAAATATTGAAAAACCATTTTGAGTCTCCCTGTGACTGTGAGTCTTTCCTTTCCGCTCTCCATCATACTCAAGAATGTGGACAGAGGCTGGTTGTGACTATTCTGTACTGTTTATTTACTTTCCATAAAAAGTACTAAAAAACTGATAGATGTAATTAAAGTCCTATAGCCCATCTATAAAAATTCATGGCACTGGTCACCTAGCATTTGGCATTGTTCACTATTCTCAAAATTCTCTCCTTTATCAGTTTTGATGAGACCCCTGCACAGGATTCTTCTTCTTTTACTTTTGAATTTAAATTTTTTTTGACCTTATTCCACTGAGTTCAATTATAAACTGCAAACTATATACAATGGCTTGGATGTACAATGGCCCCTAAAGTCCATATATGGAAGGCTTGTTTTCCAAGTGGTGGCATTGAAAAGTGATTAGATCATGAAGCTGTTCACTTTACCCAAAGATTAACGCACTGAGGAGTTAAGAGTTGAATGAGTTATTAAGAGGTGGGGCCTGGAGGAGGAGATGGGTTGCTGGAGCATGTCTTTGAAAGGTCTCTAAAAATCCTTCTCTCTAGTCTCTTTTCATCTCTTTTTTCTTCCTGACTATGTGAGGTGAGATTTCCTCTGCCATGCCTTCTGCCATGCCATGGGCTTACAAGTAAATCCCAACCATGGATTGAAATCTCTAAAGTTGTGGGCCAAAATGAATGTTTTTCTCCTTAGTTTTGTTCAGGTATTTTGTTACAGTGACAAGAAACCAACATGTAACATGAATCTTAAAAGGCCTTATTAATAAAAACAAACCCAGAGCCAGGTATTGGGGTGAACGCTGAAAGATCAGAGAAACAGAACCAGTCACAGCTAACCTCACCTCGCCAACTTCTCAGCTGATCCTGTTTCCTCAAACTGGAAGCCTCTGAGTCCTCATCTGAATTAATCTCTGCTGAACTGCTGCTAAAAGCCTAAAAGCTTAAAAATCCTAAAAAGCCTCTAGTTCCTGGTCCTCACACCTTATATACCTTTCTGCTTCCTGCGTCACTTCCTGGGATCGAAGGCATGTGTCTTTCCCAAGCAAGACATGAGATCTCAAGTGTTGGGATTAAAGGTGTGTGTCACCATGTCTGGCTGTTTCTAATGTGGCCTTGAACTCACAGAGATCCGTATGGATCTCTGCCTCCAGAAGGCTAGGGTTAACGGCATGTGCTACCACTGCCTGGCTTCAATGTTTAATATAGAGGCTGTTCTGTTCTCTGACTCCCAGATAAGTTTATTGGGGTGCACAATATTTCAACCACACTAACATACTTGCCAAATTTCTTTGAGTCATATATCTCATTTGAGTAAATCCATGCACCTGGATATTCATAAATTGCTTCCACATTCATGATGTGTTAAGCTTCACATTTACTATGTTTCTTATTACCTTAATCTAGTAACCAAAATTAGAAATGTGAGAGACAACTTACACTCCTCCTCTCCCTTCACTAGGTAATTAAGTTGAGTTCATTTTATTAATTTCTGATAGGTTCCTTCCTTAGGGAAGGCCATCCTGAGAACAATGACAACCTGGCATCTTAAAACAATTTCCTAATGAGACTCTAGTCTTGTCATCCATCTCTTTACAGTTTAGATGAGCTGTAACATTCCATATTGCTGCCAGAGTAAAACTAAAACAAGTATGAGCCATTATTCTTGCACAGAATACTTAAATAGCTTTATATCACCCTGAGAAGAGAATCCCAAATTGTAGATAGAAAAAACATGACCTAGCTCTTTCTTAGAGGGTTTCCTTTCTTACTCAGGTTTAAACTACAGTCTTATAAGGTGTGAAGACTAACTCCTTAATTTACCACTTGAGATAACAAAAGCAGGACTGCTTGTGAGTTCAAAACAGTCCTGGGCTACCTACTGAGTTCCAGGATAGTCTTGGCTACTGAGTGAGAATTTTTCTCAAAACAAACAAACACAAATAAACAACCAAATAAATAAGCAAGCTAGCTGCCTAACTGAAGTCCTAATGAAGTGGATTCTTGAATCTAGTTACAGGAAATATGTTTGAATTTAGGAAACTTAAGATCAGAAGCTTCTCTACAATAGCATAGAGAACAAAAGGTCAGAACCACACACGTGTAGTATTGACAAGAAGAAGGGCACAACTTCAAAGGCTATGACGACAGCTTGCAAATACAGATTCTGCTGTCAGGGAAGGAATCGGCAGCAGCAACAACTGTGTAAATCTGCTGGGATGGCTTGAGAAAAGGCCAAGTGAACAAAATTTGAGAATAAACTTCCTTCTAATGTCAAAAGCAATATTACAGTCCTGGAGGAATTATAGAAATTGGAGCCACCATCAAGGATTTGAAAGATGCAAGGGTGGGGGCTCTCATCACATCTCTCTTTAACTCTCCTATTCGGCCAAGAGAGGAGAGATGGACCATGGAGAGTGATAGTTAACTATCACAAACTTAATGAAGTAGCAATTGTAGCACCTGTACCAGATGTGTTGTCCTTTCTTGTACAGATGAACATATCTCCTAACACAGGGCATGTACTTATTGATCTAGCAAAGGCCTTTTTCTTGGTACTTGCCCATAACAACCACTAGAAACAATTTACTTTCAGTTGGCAAGACCAGTAGTATACTTTTACAGTTTTACTTCAAAGATATACTAACTCTCTAGTCCTGTTTCATAATGTAATTCAAAGGGATCATGATCTTCTGTCTCTTCTACAAAATATCACACTAGTCAACTATATTGAAGACATTATGCTCAGACCATAAGCAGGAGGCAGCAACCACTTTGGACATGTGGATAACACATACGTGCATCAGAGGATGGGAAATAAATATAACTGAAATTCAAGGACCTTCTACCTCAGTGAAATTTCTAGGAGTGCAGTGGTGTGGGACATGCAGAGATATTCCTTCTAAGGTGAAGGATAAGTTATTGTACCTAGCCCCTCCTACCACCTAAAAAAACGCACAACGTTTAGTGCGCCTATTTAGATTCTAGGGACAGCATGTTCTTGAGGTGTGTTACTCTGGCCCATATACCAAGTTATTCAGGAAGAGGCTAGCTTTGAGTGGGGCTTGGTATAGGAAAAGGCTCTTTAACAAGTCCATGCTGCTATGCAGGCCACTCTACCAATGAATCATATCATCCAACAGACCTGATGGTAGTTGAGGTGTCAGTGGTAGACAGGGATGCTGTTTGGAGTCTTTGCAGTCTCCTCTAGGTGAATCACTGAGATTTTGGGACTTTGAAGCAAGGCTTTACCATTATCTGCAGACAACTATTCTCCCCTTGAGAGACAGATCTTGGCTTGCTATTGGGTCTTAGTAGAAACTAAACATTTGACAATGGGCCACCAAGTTACCATGGAACCATCATGAGCTGTTACAATGTCATCTCCCAAGCATGCACCTGTAGCCTCACGGGATGTGCCCTATAACAGGCTGACTGAGAGAGAGGTTAGGGCTGATAGTTTGACATGCTATACAGGCAACCACCCCAAAGTGGACAGCTGTGGCATTACAACTCATTTCTGGGACAACTCTGAAAGATACTTGTGAAGGGAAATCTTCAGCCGGCAGAACTTCAGGCAGTACACATAGTCATACATTTTTCTTGGAAGGAGAAATGGCCAGATGTGCGACTGTTCACTGATTCATGGGCTGTAACCACTGGACTACCTGGATGGTTAGTGACTTGGAAAGAACATGATTTGGAAAACTGGTAAGAAAGACATTTGGGGAACAAGTATGTGGATAGATCTTTCCAAATAGGCAAAGGATGTTAATTGTGTCCCATGCAAATGCTCATGAAAAGGTGACTTCAAAGGAGGCGTTCAATCATCAATTAGACAGTATGACCTGTTTTGTGGACAGTCGGCCTCTTGTCCAGGCCATCCTTGTTATTGCCCCATGGGCCCATGAACAAAGTGGCCTCGGTGACAGAGATGGAGGTTATGCATGGGTACAACAACATGGGCTTCCTTGTGCCAAGGCTGACTTGGAACAGTTGCAGGTGACTGCTAGATTTGTCAAAAGCAGAGACCAACACCATTTCAAATATGGCACCATTTCAAGGGTGACCAGCCAGAGACCTGGTGGCAGGCTGACTACACTGACCACTTCCTTTGTGGGAAGGATAATGCTTTGTCCTTACTGAAGTAATACCTAATCTGGGTATGGATTTGCCTTTTCACATAATGCTTCTGCCCAAATTACCATCCATGAACTTACTGAATGCTTCATCCACTATCATAGTATGCCACACAGTACTGCTTCTGACCAAGGAACTCACTTCATAGCCAGAGAGGTGTGACAGTGGGTCAAACTCAAGGACTCCACTGGTCTCACTGTGTTCCTCATCATTCTGAATCAGGTGGTATTAAAACTACAAACATATATTTCATTTCTTTATTCTTTTAAAAAAATATAAACTCATGCTGGGCTTGGTGGAACATGTCTTTAACCCCAGCACCTGGGAGGAAGAGGCAGATCTGTTTTAACAAAGTGAGTTTCAGGCCAGCCCAGGCTATATTGAGACCCTGTCTCACACCAACCAACCAACTAACAATACAAGAATATAGTCACAATGATTGACATAAACCAACCGTCCACTTTAATAGATTATAGTACAAATAAGAAAACCACTCAGCATGCTGGAAGGGGGTGAGTGCTATGGGAAAATGAAGCACTTAAGAATGATTGAGAATGCTGAAGGAGGGTGCACTGCTGCTCTGAAATGCTGTTCAAGAGAATCCTCATTCAGAAGGTGATATTTGACCCCAAAATGCCCCCCCCATCAAGACATCTCTTTCATTACTATCCCCCACCCCAACCTAGTCCCTCATGTTCCCATCCCTGCTGGCCCCCAATCTACCCAGGAGATCTCTTCTATTTCGCCTTTCCAAGGAAATCCATGCCTCCCTGTCCCCCTTTGAGCCCTCCTTGTTACCTAGCTTATGTGGGGCTGTGGGATTATAGCAAGGTTCTCCTTTACTTTACAGCTAATGTACTCACTTATGAATGAACACATACTATGTTTGTCTTTCTGAGTCTGGGTTAACCTCACTTAGGATGATTTTTTTTCTAGTTCTATCCACTTGCCTGGAAATTTCCTGATGTCAGTGTTATTGAGTAACACTCCATTGTGTAAATGTACCACAATTTCTTTACCAATTCTTTGGTTGAGGGGCATCTAGGTTGTTTCCAGGTTCTGGCTATTACAAATAACACTGCTATGAATGAATATAGCTGAGCAAATGTCCTTGTGGAATGATGGTGGGGTGTGTGGCATTTTGGGGTCAGATAGAAACTTGGTGCAAGGGAAACTCCCATGAATCTACAAGGATGACCTCAGCTAAGACTCTTAGCAATAGTTGAGAGGGTGCCTGAATTGATAACTACCTCAATAATCACTAGTGAGCCTTCATTCAGTGACTGCTGGAAACAGATGCAGCGATCCACAGCCAAGCACTGGGCCAAGCTCTGGGAATCCTGTTGAAGACAGGGAGGAGGGACTGTACGAGCCAGGAGGGGTCAAGATCATCACAAGGGAATCCACACAAACAACTAACCTGGGTTCACAGAAGCTCACAGACTCTGGACTGACAGCTCAGAAGCCTGCATGGGACTAACCTAGGCCCTCTACATCCGTGTGACAATTGTGTAGTTTGATCTACCTATAAGACTCCTCGTAGTGGAAGCGGTTCCTGTCTCTAACATTTTCGCTGCTTCCAGGAACCTATTCTTCATACTGGGTTGCCTTCCCCAGCCTTAATACAAGGGGAGGAGCTTAGTTCTATCTTAACTTGATATGATATGCTTTGTTGACACCCACGAGAGGCCTGCCCCCTTTCTGAACAGAAATAGAGGAGGAGTGGATTAGGGGTGGGGTGGGGGGACGTAATGAGGGTGGGAGAAGGGAATAGGAGGAGAGGAAGGAGGGGAAACTGCAGTCGGGATGTAAAATAAATGAAAAATTTAGTTAATAAAAAAGAAGGTGGGCTGGGGGGTGGGAGGATGGAGGAGAGGGGGATCTTTCTTTGTTATGTAAAATGAATAGAAAATTTCTTAATAATAAGAAAAAGAAGGTGATATTTGAAGGTACTGCACTGAGGATGTTACTTACTTACTGAGGATGTGAAAAGACACAGAAGGTAACATTTCTGGCAAAGAGAACAGGCAGCACAGGCCATGAGTTTAGTGTGTTCAAGCAAGGAGGCCAGCATGGCTAAACAGAACAAACAGTATGAGAGGCATCACTGAGGTCAGAGTTAAACAGGCAGCTCACCCAGCAAGCTGGGAGCCACAGAAGAACTTCTGAGATGAAAATTGTAAGGTGAGAAATGGCGTAATCATTTCAGCTCCTGTAGGAAAAGGGCCTAAAGGCAGTCAGGGCCCAAAGCAGGAGTCTAGTTAGGAGGCCACGCAGGATGGTGACTGAATGATCCCATGGCGGTGGTAAAGTGGTTTTAATTGTGAGTATATTTTGAAGCATAAGTCAATAATTAAAATGGTTCTCTGTTAGAGTGAATGCTGGGTAAATAGTGATCTTATTCTAAGAAATGGGAAGGGGTACATCCTATGAAAACAGAAAAAGGAGCATATGCCTGTAAAGTTTTGAAAGCAGAAGGACTTGTGCTGTAACTCCTGCAAAATTGGCCTAGGGGTTGAGAACAGAAATCATGGACAGTGTGCATCTCCCATAGTGCCCACTTAAACATTTTATAAATGTTTATAAATAGGGTATTTGTTAGTTTAGCTTTGTTTTCTGAGGCAGGGTCTCATTCAGCCTAGATGACCTTGAGCTCTGGATCTTGCTCCCACCTCCCTAGTGTTGGAAATATGGGCAGGTGCTATGATGCTTGCTTCAATATATTTTAAAAGCATGAAGATTGCTAGTCATTTTTGTTATACTACCTTCTCATGAGTTCTAGTGGTAAGAACTTTGTTCATTTAACCTGTCTGGCATTTGTGTTCTTTAACATCATATTTAATTCTGCATCTTTGGTTTGAGAGATAAAACATGCCCTGGCATTTTTCAGATAGGCTTTATCTGATGACCTTGATGCTCCTAGAATAAGGCTTTACTTTCATTTACTTCTAATACTGAAATTTATTACTGGTAAGGTGAAAACGAAACTAGGTGACAGGTCAAACTAAAATCATAATCCATACCAGTAGTTTTATAAATACGACTTTTCCTCCCATATCAAGTGTTTTGGCATGGCTTTCCAAATATACTCATAATACAGACTTCTACTTAGTCAGAAACATATGTCTCCTTATTTTCTACCTTTTATTAAAGGGAATGTGTCTGATGAAGACATAGTGATAATTGAGAGCAACACATTGAAAGGTTTCCTATTGAGACAGCAAGAGTATGCAAGCAATTTAACACACAATTTGTAATTTTTCCATATTCAGTAAGTGAAGAACGTGTCTTCAGTGCTCTGATGTGAATCCTTTCTTAAATAAAATGTGCTATAACATTTATACTGTCAAAAATGACCCAAAGAGTTATTACAGCCATTCTCAATGTGCCATTAAAATGCCACTTTTAAGAGATTCTACATAGAACTCATCTCCTTTTTCATTTCTATAAAAAGCAACTCCTATGGCTTGACTTTCTTTCCAATGCAGCAAACAGACTGATGAATTGCGAACAGTATTAGCAACAGAATAAAAAGATCACAATTTGGAAACATACAACATTTCTTGTGGTTCAAGGAAATTTTTAAAACGTGAGTTGTATTTTAACAAGTAAGAGGTTCTTGAAAATTGGCAGTATTATAACCAAAATAGTATAATGAAAGATTCCCTAGAAAATCCTTCTCTGAATCACTCAGTAGAGTAAATCAACCCAAGTACCATTTCACTAAACAAAGAATATGAAGAATATTAGCACATAATTCTGTATAGGGACATTTCAAAGCATTTTTGGTGATTATGCATACCTTTCTTATGAGTAATATCTTCTACATCACATAAAGATTAGCTTTTTCTCCCATTTCTCTTTTTCCGTTTTCTTTCTTTTAGTTGTTGTCTAGGACTGATGCCGGGAGCCAGCCCTAGGCATGCTAACACAAACTCTACAAGTAAGCTTCATCCTCTCAACCAACACATATCATTAAGTTTGAAAGTCTAAAATTTAGTACACACACACACACACACACACACACACACACACACACACACACTTTTTTCTACTCTCACTGTAGTTTCTTGAATTTCCACGTTCTGTTATGCTTTGGGCCCTTTAAAGACACTCCTATTTGATTTAATAAAATCTCACTTATATTTATGGATTAAAAATAAATAAAGCTTTATAGTTTATAACTGATGAGGATGAATGTAAGTATGTATAATGAGATTAGCATTTTGCATTGAAAATATAATAAGGAATGCTGGGCACTGTGGTGCACCTTTAATCCCAGCACTAGGGAGGTAAAGGAAGAGTCAGACAGATTCTGTGAGTTCTGGGTTAGCTAGGGATACATAGCATACACAGTGAGAGGCAATCCTTCTCGCTCACATCATATATATAGCATAACAAAAAGCTACTGACATGTCTTGAGAATTTTATTAATTTCTGGATTACTCCTTTACACTTAAACTTTCAATAATATACTTAGTTCATACAGAAACCATTTGGGTGAATAGTATTATTATTTCTAATCCACCTAAGCTTAGTAAAAATGAAGTTATATGTAGGTTTTTAATGACCCTAAAATAAATAGCACTTTAATAAATATCATTGCTAAATCCTCTTTCAACTAAATACAAGTCCCAGGTCTGGAGAGTTGGCTCAGCAGTTAAGAGCACTTGTGGCTCTTGCAGAGGACCTGAGTTCAATTCCCAGCACCCACATGGCAGCTCATAACTGTCTGTAACTTCAGTCCCAGGGGATCTGAAGCCTTCTGACCTCCAAAGGCACCAGGCACACATGTGGAGCACATATATACATGTAGGCAAAATACCCATAGACATAAATTGATAAAATAAACCAAATTTAAAAAAAGAGCCAAGCCCCAAATGGTGCTTTAAAAAGACTAGTTTGATACAACTTAATCTAACTGAGTGATCTGAACAATCCACAGAGACTCCTCTACAGAAGCCACTGGCAGAGAATATCACATTAGCTCCACTCCATGGACTTCTTAGAGCAGGCTCCAAATGAACATGCTGGGAAAGGCAGGCCATGTGTGTACTTCAAGAAAGTGTCTAGAGGGTTTCCTATGTGTATGATAAATCAGGCTTGAGGAGTAGACTTCACACTTTCCTGCCCTTTACACACTTTAGAATGCTTCTCCCTACAAAACCAAAATGAACAGAAAGAATGTAGCTAAACGCTAGTTCTTGCTTAAAACACAGTTCTTGGTAGGAATAAGAGTGACAGGTCTGCAGTGGCCACAGAGCTGACGGGGTTATTTTACGTGACTGCCACTAACCTGTAAGTCACAGGTTTAATTTAGAATTGAATTTAAACTTAGGATTCCAGTGCAGCTGGGGAGAAGGTGCTTTCCACAGTCATTTTGCTATCTTGAGGTGCTGTGGCCATCAATCATCAGGGAGCTCATGGTGCCATCAGAAAGACTGTTGTAAGTGTACATGTTTTAGGATATTTACGTTCACCCACTGGCATCTAGATATTAGTGTGCATGAGGGATATTACTGGCAAGCTTAGGCTAGCATTTTGTGGTGTACCTTCTGGTCTCACTGGAAGAAAATAGGAAAGGGGCAAATATTATTCATGTCTAAACTGAGTTATTTTCTTTGATACCTTAAATCCATGCAACTATGAATAATGCATGATAGCTTAGTTTTAATGGCTAATAATGAGTGATGTTTTCTTAAAATGGTTTAAGTGATATGACATTAGTAATTGTATACTTCCCACTGTAAATCTTAAAATATTAACAGCAACACACGAGTTAAATAATTTCTGCCTTTAAGCTTGCATATCAAATGGGAAATAAAATTAATCTTCTAGGTTGTATGCACTAACTTAAAGACATATTGACAAGTTCTTTTAGAACTTATATCCTTTAGGTATTGTGATTCAATATGCAAATGTGTAAGCAAAGAAATCATTCAGCTAATTTTTACGGTTTTATTTTGAAAATCAGGCTGATGTCTAAGGGAAATGAAGGCCCTTTACTTTCCATCTGAAATCTTTAATTATAAGCATTATACAGTTGAAAAGCATCCTAAATTTGGTATTATCTTAGCTCTACCTTTATTTACTTTTATATAATTATCTTGATGAAATATATAATTATAGCATTATACAAAATTACTAACCCCCCTTTTTTTTAAATGTTTCCTAAGTGATAAACACATTGCATATGGATTCAGGCAATAAATCTCAAATTAAAATAGCTAAGGGTTATAAAAGTAGAAACTGTAATTCCCTCATGTTTGGTTAGGAAAAAATAACCTTGAAAAACTGGTTTTGGAGAAATATTTTATGAATAAACTTGGAAGATGAAATTACAGTTTTATAAATGATTTAAATTGACATTTTAATGCTAAAATGAGAGGGAAATACAGCAACTATTGACTTTGGTACTGTGGAAAAAGAAAAAGGCTCTGTGCATTAATTCTTTAATTTGTATTATTGAGGAATGTCCTAGAGAAAAAATATCATATTGTAACATTTTTGTCCTATCTTTGGTGTCTTCAGCATCAAATTGTCACTCTTAAAGGGGGAAGGAGTCTCCTACTTAGAAAACAATGAAGTGCACTCTGGAACAACTGGAGGGAGAGATACTTTTCTCCAAGCTGCAGAGCAGTTTCTAGGTCACTAAAGGAATGGAGAGAGCTAGCAGGGACACAAGATTGTACAAACTGAACTTTACACAATTATCATAAAATAATCAATCATGTTTCACACAAGTGATAATAGATCTAAATGTCTACCGACTAGGAACAATGAATATGTAAGCTCATGGGATATTACTATCCAATGTTATTGAGATGTTATCAACTTGGCACCTCCCCTCTACCTGAAGGATGCATTTACAATACTCAGTGGCTTTGGCTCTTATTAGTCATCCTGATTGGGATGCACCCAGAGTTTCCATCACATATCTATAATGGCAAGAGGAAGAGAGAATATAGACTAGTGTAGCCCTCAGACATCATCAGAAACTTCTTTTTGTAGTTGATGGCCATTAACATAGAGACACACAACTGGTCAAAACATTGCAGAGTGCTCAGCTCTGAATTGGACATCTGAATCACACTCCCTCCTCCCAAGGCTCAGGGTTTGTTATGGAAAAGGTGGGCAGAAAGACTACAGTAGTCAGAGGTAGTGGATGACTACAATGAAAGGGTGTTTTAGTCACTAAAGAAAAGTTATACGTATGAACTTAGCAGTTTTGACTGCATCCACAAGACCTGGGCAAGCTCAAGCCAATAAAATCCCAGCATAAAGGGAGGAGGTGGTGATGAAGTCCCACCCCTGGCTGAGGAGCTCTTGGTAACTGATAGCTGCTTGTAGTGGAGAATTAGTTTTCTTCAATGGTGTTATTCCTGGTAGTTCATACATTCCCAGTGGATGGCCATATACCCCAAAGTATATAACCAACATTAACTGGATTGGATGGGTTAGAAAAAAAGATAAGGACACAAAGTTGGGTAGGTACAGAATGGAGGGTGGATCTTTATATATGAAGCCTTTAAATTTTAAATAAAATTATCTGGTAGTGTTTTAATGCATCAAGTATTATACTTTTTTTTCACTAACAAGGTAACTTTGCTTATGTCAGACATTTAGAAGGAAGTCAATGTATTTTTCAGGAAGGGTGAGTGGGATGTAAAAGGAGATAGAAAGTCTTTGCCAAGAAGGAAAGATTGAGCTAGATGTTAATTTAAAAAAAATTCTAGGTTAAGGTAAAGTAGTAGTCTAAGAACAGGTATAAATCCTTAATGATAAGAAAGGGTGTGGCAAGTATAGAAAATTTCAACAGATTAACTGGGCTTTCAGGGCTGATTATTAATGCTCTTCCCCACAGGACAGACAGCCCTGACCCATATGCAGAGATGATTAAAGTTTACAGGCATTTACCAGAGTTATAAATACTACTATTTCTCCCACTAATTTAATGCATATTTTCAGAACACTCATTATGTACTTTATCATGTGATAGGTGCTATGCTGTACCAATGAGCAAGGAAACAAACACTTTCTGTCATTGGTTTATAGTATGACATCATAGAGGGAAGAAAATATGACAGTGCTCTAAGTGCATAAGGTATTTACAAGGTAGTTTGGGAGCACAGAAGTAGGTTACCAAATCTAGTCTTGGAGAATAATGGCAATGTGAGAGGAAGTAATCTCAAAGTTAAGTTAAACTCACAGAAGGTAGATCTAGCAAAGATACTTGCAGCAAATGGCAGTGTTTCTGGCATTTACAAAGCACTGGAAATGTTGTAGAATGAGCCACTGGGAAGAATGCAGAGGAAACAGTAAGCTGCAACCTGAAGTTCAAGCCAAACCTTGAGGCTAGAGAGTGAGCAGAGACCAAAGCTCAAGGACATATAAAAGCACTGGCTCAGATGAAAAGTTCAACTAAAACATCTCCTAGACACTTACAAACAAACCAATGAACACCCACTGCTCTTTAGCTCTTACAAGATCAGCTCTGGAAGCTTCAAATAACTAGGGACATACCTTATATAAAATAACATTTTTTTTTTTATTGTTCCCTCTTAGGCTAGGATATTAAAAAGCTGACAGATTTCTCACACTTGTCTCCATGGTCGCTTAAAGACAGGCGGACAGATGGACAGACTGACACACACAGACAGATACATAAATGGTACGAATGGAAATCCACCCTGACATCAAAAGCAAGGAAATGGAGATTATTTAAAGAATAACAGGAAGATTTTTTCTTATCTATGCACAGAGCAGACATGTGATGAGTGCTGCCAGTCATCTTGGTTAAGAAAGGTCTGAAGACAACAAATGTGCCGCATGGAACGAAACAAGTGTTCTTCAGGATGATTTTTTGGTAACTTGCTTACTAATGGGTATGAACGTTTCACTTTTTTGTTACAGTTTTTAGTAGGATTCATAGTGCATTATGCATAATAATTTGCATATAATAAATAGTGTGTGCTATAAAAGTTTTTATTAAAATGCATAACAAAAGCATTATTTATATTACCCAACGTATCATTACAATTTGCTTGTTTTCTAAGTTTAATATAAACCAGTTTTTTTAAAAAAATGAAGCAATTACTTTTTTGGATTATAACTATTCAATAATTATTGAATTTTCGGGCTGTTTACTGTAAAGCAATGCAATATCAACTGTTCTGATTAGAAAATAGATGCTTATGGGAAAACTGAAAGGATTTTATTAAAAAAGTGATGCAAATGCATTCTATAACAAAAAAGTACACCAAAGATCATGTAATTAGATGGGAGGAGTAACTGGGTGCGATCAGATGAATGGATCACAGATTTTATAGCCTAAGTTAAAAAAATTAGCATGAAATTAAGACTGCAGGCACGAATCAGTGACAAGTGAGCTTTTTCATTCAATTGTTTCTGGGATACAGAAAACATACATATACAGATAGACATATTATTAATTAGCTTTACTCCTCTATGAACACATGCTGCTGTATTATATTATGGTACTCACTGGTAGAAGCCACATAATTATGAAAATTGTTGAGAAAAATGTGGAAATAATAATGTATTTTGATGACATTCTTCAAGATATTTATCTTAGGTGATTAATTGAAATTTCATATGGCTCACTGGTATCCATTGTATCAGTTAAGATAAAATATATAAAACAATAATTTGGCATTTCCATCCCCACCCCCAAGACCCTGCAGCAAATCTACACTGGTTGCAACTGTTAAGTTTGTGGGTTCACTGCCTTCCGGTTGCAGCAGCAATGTGAGGGCAAGAATCAACTATGTGCAGGCAGGAGGACCCAGAACCGAGGTCGAAAATGTCTATTTGAAGAAGCCAGACTTTCACAGTTATGACAAGGACCTTGTGGTGGATGTCTGCAATATGTGAGCCATCTTCTTTGATTTTTCCATTGTCTGGTCTTTGGTACCATCTCTGCGACTTATCTGCCTGACTACAGGATGCAAAAATGGTCTGCTGGGAAGCTGAGTGGCTTGCAAAACATGACAGGTCCATGGACTCCCCATCATGGAATCTGATGGGTTTGACCCCAGCAAGATACAGCTGCTGGAATATGACTGGTAAATTACTGAGTAGGACTGAAGAAGTACTTCTATGTCCATTGCCTGTCATTCTGCCTGCTCCTCAGAGTACCTTATTAAAAGGATTGAAAGGGGAGGAAGATTAAAGAATAAACTTCTTTGCTAAAAAATAATTTACATTGCACTCAACAATGTAAGTATTTTAATTAGGGTTGAAGAGATGGCTCAATGGGTTAAGAACACTTCCTGCTGTTGCAGAGGACCTGAATTCAGTTCCCAGAACACAGATTCAGCTGCTCACAACTGCCTTGACTTCAGCTCCAGTTATAATGCCCTCTTCTGGTCTCTGTGGGTACCACCACTCATGTACACAAAACCATAGAAAGATATACACACATACATAACCAAAAAATAAAAAAATAAAAAGAAGTGTTTTAATTGACTAAATAATTATCTCTGTGTTACTACAACATTAATTTACAAATACATTCAATGATTATTTAACAGGACCTGCTTTAGAAAAATTATGTAGAATGATTACTAGATTATACAGACTATTGTCTGCACTAAAATAAAATCATTCTTAGGGTATAAGCCATTTTAATTAAAATTAAAGGTTGGGTGGGGAGATGGCGCAGTCAGTAAAGTGCTTGGCATGCATGATGACTTGGGTTTCACCAGCAGCACCCATATAAAAGTCAGGCATGGCAGCATACACCTATGCTCCCAATGTGGGGGTGTGGGGGGGAGTAGAGATAGGGGGATCCCTGGGGCTTGCTGGCCAGCCAGTGTTGCTCTGAATCAGTGTGCTCTAGCTTCAGTGAGAGACTGTCTCATAAAATAAGGTAAAGAGAAAGAGAAAGATAGTCATGCTGACCTCTGATCTCAACATGCACATGCACACACATACATGAAATAAGGGAAAAGTAGGAATAGACTGAGTAAGTACCTGCTCTGATGACTTAATAGAACTCAATGAGACAAACTTTCCAGCCATATGAATATCAAATATATAGGACAATTAAAATGTATTTTATTAAAAAAGACTTACGGATACTTTGCATACATGCATGTATATGTATACCACATGTATGTCTGGTATCCATGAATACACTGGATGCCCTGAAATTGGAGTTACATGCAGTTATAAAGCTACCATGTGGTTATAGGGGACTGAACTGGGTCTTCTGCAAGAGCAAAAAAAAAAAAAAAAAAAAAAAAAAAAAAAAAAAAAAAAAAAAAAAAGCTTAACTACTGAGCCATTTCCCCAGCCCCAGATTTTCTTTTATAACAAACTTATTTACACATGGTTTAAAAAAACACTTTAATATCCAAATACCTTTATTTAACCTCAACTTTCCACTTCTAATCTGTGTACATTGGACCCAGACTTCATTTACCAATAGTAGAAAAAAAAGGGTAATTAAGTCTACACATATGCAACCATAAAACGTTATTTTATTGTATAGCATTCAATTTATTATCTTCAAAACCACTTGGAAACCTCAAATGAATTTGAAACTTATTTTAAAAACACTTGTAAGTTAAAAATAAGACCCAATTTTCTGAGAAATGTTTTCACAGTATACAAATACTGAAAACCAGTTATGGCAGTACTGGTTCTACTGTAATCCCAGTCTGTGGGGAGCTGCGGCAGGAGCTTCACCATGGGTCTCAGGCAAGTCTGGACTACATAGTGAGACTATGTCTCAAAATCACCAAAATCCAGCCAATCAACAAAACAGAAAGAGTGATCTTAAGAAAGTCATAAACAATAAAATCTTGTAAAATTCAAAAATTAATAGAAAACCACTGATACTTGACAATTGTGGGGTATAAATATGTCATTTAAGGAAGCATAAATATCTTAAACAATGAATATAGTTTTAAAGTTCACAATGAAACTTATAGGGCTGTATTTATAATGGCTGAAAGTGTCTACCACACACTCTTGTAAAAAAAAAAAAAGCTGAGTAATCTGGGAATAACACTATTAAAACTTAGAAAAACTAGATTGTGGTAGAATATTTCCATAGCATGCATGAGGCTCTAGGATCAATCATCTGCATCCTCAAACAACATAAAACACATACAAGAAATGAAATGGGGGGGGCACGTTAGAAGGATAGCCGCAGTCCTATGTCACAATAGAAGGACCTTCCCTAGCATATGGGGTAGTCACCATGCTCTCCCAGGGACAGTCAGCGGTGGCTATCTTCACCTCAGGCTCATCAGGAAGAGGTAAAACTGTCAAGTATAATTTCAGTCAGAGGGTGTTTGCTTGGGACACATTAGTGTTATGCAATCATGATAGATAGTTTATCCCAGCACCAAACTGCCGCTTGGGAAATCTTGAGCCCAAACAAAGGCTCAGTCATTATTGCTGTCAAAAGGTGCACAGAGACAAAATTTGGTTGGCAGCAAGAAAGATGAACCAAAGAGAAAAAAATGTCTAATTATACAATTATCAAAATAAAAACTGAGAAGCATCTTGTAGTTGGTACTTTTAAGTACCAGCAAAGTCACATGCTATTAACTGTATTATCATTATAACTATAAATGTTATCACTGATTAATATTTAAAATGTTTCTATACAGCAATATAAATGTTATCACTGATTAATATTTAAAATGTTTCTATACAGCAATGTATCTATGGAGAGGCAACTTAGATTCATACATACTTTCTTACTCAAAATCTTCATTTTCAACATGACTCAGAATAAAGAACCTCCTTATATAAATGGGGGTAAGGCAGAAACATTTTAAAAAATTTACATAATTCTAGTGTTCTTATTTTAGTTAAATAGTCCAAAAAAGTAACTTTTTAAAAGAGAAAACTTAGTTTTGTTGGAATATTTGAACACACGAAAATCTTGTGTTTCAATGACTTTCATAGAAAATCAGAGTAAAAGGAAGAACTTAAAATGCAGACTGATTTAACTAATCCAAGTAATTTCTCAGATATCTTCTAAGCACTGGAAAGACATATACTTCTAAATGCTAAACCACGAACTTTGCTATCTTTAAATCACGCCCCCCCCATATTCTCAAAAGGAATGTCCTCAAGTGTCGTGCCTGAAGTGATAGGCTCTGACAAATCTAACAGCTCTTTCTGTGTCACTCCTAATGCACTTGTCACTCAGTATTATCCATCCTCATTAATGACAATGGGAAAGTTTATCTTGGGAACACGTTTGAAATCATCTACTCTTTACAATGGGACCATGAAATCTCTTACAAAACATGAGGCGGGAACTACTCTGACAACAGAACCCCTTCCTGGCAGCTTTATTCTTAATTCCTGTTCAAGGAGTAATCTGTTTATTATAAAATCATACAGAACAATATATTAAACAGAATTTGAAACAAGAATAGCTAGTGTGATTTTCAAGCTTACAAGTATTTTTACAACATTTTTATTAAGCTGAAAACACTGTTGAGTCCTTTTTGTGTGGTTTCATGCAATCATCTTTTCTATTCCACATTATAATCACCTTTGAAAAGGGGTTTTGCTTTGAGTAAGTTTAAAGTAAGTTTCAAATACTGATAACCTAGTTCTTACATATTTATTAAAAATGCAATAATTTCATTAACTTAAATAAAAGCAATTCATTGAGATAAAATGTCCTATTTTGAAATGTCTAACTAAAATGCTAAAATACTCATTTAACCAGTTATAACTTAAAGATAACTTAACTAGTGCCAATATTACTTTTAACACAATGACCATTACATTTTAAGCCTGAATATGATGTTTCAATATTTTAAGAAATTTTTACAGTTAAAAAGATGGAAAGTAAGTTAAATTTCTGGATCAACAGTGCCTACTGTTTTAATTTGACTCTTAATTCTAGACACATGTGGCTTGAGTAGTTCTCTGCCAAGAAAGTGGATGCTTCTTCGAAATATGTCCTTATGCCTCTTAATATTCTGGTATTGGAACTTTAATACTACATTTTGTTTTATCCTCTGGACAATAAAGTCATATAAAACAGTATAGTTAAAACTATAAAATATTACATTCAATACTGATTTTTTATCATTTTCAATCACTGAAAGCATCTGTATGATATATGCTAAATAGAACTGGCTATTAATAGTTCATATTAATATTTAAATTGTATAAGCCTATAATTTAGAACAAAGCTTTTTAACTTTAGAATTAAAAATGACTGATATTTTAAGTTAGTACTTTAAAGAATTCCTTTAAGGAATGTCACTAACATTATACAGATTTTATGGTTAAAATTCTTGCTTACTGTATAATAAACACTATAAATACTATAAAATGTTCATTTTAATATATAAGTATTAATAAAAGGAATATAAATCTAAGGACACACATAAAATAAGAATTGTTCCTCATATATTAGGAATTTGTAGTGTCTAAAAACAGCACTTTATGTGTAGCTTGACAGCAAAGTTAGCCTAATGGATGGGAGGTTGCCAAAGTATCTGAATAACTCTGGGAGAGATTGGTGTCTTTAAGACAGTGAGTATCACAAGACCACACCGAAAAACACTCACAGCAAGCTGGCTTTAAGCCTCTCAACTCTCCTCCAATTCTAACCTTTATGCAATTTAATATTTTCACAACATGGTAGTGCAGCTTGAAAAATGCTACATATTTTCTGAAAATGACTTAATTTTACAAGTACAAACTACACATTGAAGGATTGTGCATTCACTGATTTTCAAATGAAGCTGAATTTAAAGACTATAAATCATATCCTTCAACTGTCAATTCTTTCAGTGAAATTTGTTTAAAAGACTAACACAGAGATTCTTCACTATAATAACTTTTCTGACAATAACCAGAAAGCAAATATTTTTGGCCTGGGTAAATACAGATTTTAATTTAATTATGTACGACAAAGGAAGCATTGCAAAACTAATTGGCCTCATAGCATCCAGTACAGTTTACTTAGACAACAGTAGGGTTAGAACTGGACCATGGGTCATAGCTGCAATAGGGGCAGAGGTGGTTTTATAATGCTCCTCTTACACTGTACACAGGGCCAAGCATAAGAAATCCTCAAATAAATGTGAAATGGGAATGTTATAAACATGGAACATTAAAGCTAAGCATGAATACGATGTTATGAAGAAATATGTAGATCAAATTTTCTAAATACCTTTGCATATGTTCTGTTTTTTTCTTTTAAATCAAATTATCTGTCGAATCAAGTTGTTATGAATTACATTATAAGTCTTCTTTTATAATAACTGTCCTCATTTAAATTTTTATGCAGATCGGGATGGCTTCAAAGGAGGAGACTCTTAAGTAGCCAAACTAAAGCAATGCTTTGGAACTGGGCTGCCTCATGTGCACCAACATAGTCAACAAGATGATTCTTTGAAAGATAGTTACAGATTCCCACATTATGGATGTGATATGAGTTACTTTACCATAAAAGCACATGAAAACTGCAGAATATTTAAAATGTTGTATTCTAATTCCATTTTATATAATAATCTCAACCAGTATGCCATGAGTTCCACAAATTTACATTTTTTTCTTTTAAAAGCCAGGAAAACATAGACAATAAAATTGGACCATATTTGCCCATAAAACTAGGACTATCAACAGGGAACTAATGGGTCAAAGTAGGCTGGAAAGGACAGGTCTTGAAATGAAGGAATTACAAATGATTCCCATTTTGTTTTGCAATATAGATTAAATCCAGCAGCTCACATAAGGAACTGGATTGGAAATTCATAACTGACCTTTGTGAATTTGAAAAATGTATTATTAAATCTCTATCTGGTTTTTTTTTTTTTTTTTTCATTTCTAGCTGGCTGGCTTGGAATTTGCTATGTAGACCAGTCTGGCCTTGAACTCAGAAGAGATCTGCCTGCCTTTGCATGCCTTCCAAGTGCTAGGATTAAAGGTGTGCACCACCATGCCTACATCTTTCAAGATGAAGCATCCAAATAAATTTCACAGTTAACAAGATGACCATAATGAAACAGTCATTCACATAAGTATATCAATTATGCATTGTTAATTAAAAACTTCTTCTTCATTGACTACTGGTATTTCGAGCACAGTTCTACTTCATTTCACTGACAACAACTCATTATATTACCTGCTATGTGTTGAAAGTTGCTTTGCTTATGCAAAACCTTAGAGGTATATTAACTATCCAAGAAAAGTGTGCTGGTATCTAGACCATCCCACAGAGTCTGTAATGTCTGTAATGCTGAAACTGCTATAGAGAAAAGTGTCAGGAGGGCATTTACTCACCCATCCATTCACTCAGTATTTACTGAGCACCAACACAATTAGGTATCGAACTGGGAAGAGGTGGTGAAGATGATGAATCAGACAGACCTAAGTTTGTAGCACTTATTATACCCCTAAAAAAGTCACATGTTCTCAAAGCTTAAACACTTAGTAAAAGGAACTGAAGAAATACCTGATGTTTTCACTACACTGAAGTGTGGCAGCAAAGACAGAACAGTGCAGAATGGAAACTGAGGGCCAGATAACAAGCACAGAAAATCTGTGTGGACACAGGCTCATCCCACTTCACAACCAGCCTTAGAAGTTCATAGTCAATCAGGTCTATATGGTTTTAAAGGGTATTTTGTTATTATGTATTTGACTTTTAACCCAAACTATGGGAAACTACTTTATTTGATCTGTACGTAGCTCAGGTTAGCCTCAAACATAATCCTTTTGTCTTAGCCTCCTGAATTACAGGTGTATTGGAATTACATACGTATACCATCATGTCTAACTTGTAAATATTTCTTAACCTAGAAGATTATTTTTGGTATGAATCAGAAATTTAATCTTGTATTAAAAAATATTTTAAGTTTATTGTTATTATTTTATGTGTATGGGTGCTTGCCTGCATGTGTGTCTGTGCATCATGTGCACATTTGATGGCCATGGAGGCCAGAAGAAGATGTCAGATCCCCTGGAACTGGAGTTACAGACAGGAATGGACCCTAGACCCTCTGGAAGAGCAGGCAGAGCGCTCTTCAACACTAAGCCCTTCTGCAGGCCCAGTTGTTGGTTATGATGGCACACATACATCTCTTTCTGCTTCCCTGTCTCCTCAAAGTAAGCCTGGATGGTTGCTGTGTGTCTGAATGGCCAAGTACAGAGGGAAGAAGCCAAGAGGGGCTGAACAAGTTTATTGGTCTAGCCTCATAATTTGATGTTTTAATGGGTGTTCTGGGTACAGGTAAGCACACTATCACTGAACTAAATTTTCAGTCTCTACAATTTAATTTTTTTGAAGCTAAAAAATGACTTTACCTCACAAATAACTTTTATATGTAAAATTTAAGTATGTTAAAATTACTACAAAGAAAAAATATGTTTTATCATTAATTTTACTTTTACCCTTAAGTCTTAATTTATTAAAATGTCAGTATATGGAGTTCATTAATTACAGAACATTATTATAATATATGTACAACTGAAATCTAACTGCACTTACAATCTTTATTATGAGGTTTATCTAAATTTGAACTCACAGAGCTTTGCCTGCTTCCTGAGGGCTGGGATTGAAGATGTCCCCACTATGTCCAGCTAATATCATGTTTTCTTAGTGAAGGCAAATGTCTTCATATTTTTCAATGACATAATTTTTTAGTAATATTAGTTAATCATAGAGATTAATATTTTGCCATCATAGGATTCATTGCTTAATTTTACTTGAAGACAATATTAAAATGACCTCAAGAAAAATTTGCAAAAGAGTAGCTTTAAATAAACAACCAGTCAAACTTTCATTAGAACTTTGTTTCTAATCTTGAAAGGTGAGGTTAAAAATTGGTGATCTGAAAAACTGAATTTGGTATATCCTTAATTAACTCACGAGTTACACATGTCTTAATTATCTCACAGGACAGTATTTGATGAGCCAAAGATAACACTTAAAAATAATTTAGAAAAACACAAAATACAAAACCATGTTAACTAATTATGAGCAAATTAGTATTTTTAAATTTTTTTTTTTTTCGGTTTTTTCGAGACAGGGTTTCTCTGTGTAGCTTTGCGCCTTTCCTGGAACTCACTTGGTAGCCCAGGCTGGCCTCGAACTCACAGAGATCCACCTGGCTCTGCCTATTTTTAAAGTAACTTGGAAACAAGATTTTAGAAGCATGTATGTGATACATTGATTCCAGGCATTGTTTATGCTTTTACATACAGCGCCATATTTAATTGCAGTTTAGCCTCACAGGGCTCTTGCACATGCACTAGTGTACATGTCTTGTGTAAAAAGATAAGGACATGGAGAGCTGCATCACATTCCCCAAGCCACACTCTTGCAGTTATCCATAGTAGCTCTTCTGCCTCCTTGTGCAGAATTACACTGGAAAGCTATCCGGCTTAGAACCTCCGCTAATTACAACTAATTTGCTCTTAAATAGTTACCATGTTTTTGTATTTTAAGTTTTTCTAAATTAATTTTATATATTTTCTTTGGAGCATCAAATACAGAACTTAAATATAATCCAATGTAATTAAATTTAACATACTTTTGAATTATATCAAAATACTTTGTTAAAATAGGGAATCATATCTAGAATACAAAGAAATGTAGAATTTAGAAATTAACACCCTTAAAAAATAGTGTTTTATAGACTATTTTTCCAAAAATAAACTATACATCAGATATCAGAAAAAGTAAAAAGGAAAGAAATAAAACAATATTTTCACCATAATTATATATAAAATAGCTCACTTTTCATATGGGAGAAGCTAAGATCAATGCAACCTAATTTCATAATGTTTTTCATAAAATCATTAGGAGTGATTACTATGGAAAAAGGAATTTTAAGTTGAATATTAAAATACGTGTATTTGCATATCTGTGTATGTTATAACACGTATTTTTACACTTTTGATGGGTTTTTAAAGTGCATTTCTTATTAGAGAATTCTTTGACAAGAGCTTTCTGACTGTGTGCCAGAGCTGTACAATGATTGATTATTACATTGACAACACAGTCTTCCTGAAGATGTGGACTATACCAGTTGGGTCACAGCAGACACAGGCTTTGGAATGAAAGAGACAGGTTGATTTGTCACTACTGCCACTTATGGCCTTTCTAACTTGGGACAAGATAAGTTGCTTACACTCTCTGAACTATAAATGTACTCACTGATAAAATAATGGAACTTGACGCTTACAAGGTCTATTAAACAATACTGTGAAACACTTGTGTTTCTGCCAGAAACCAGAAAATACTTAACAAGAATTGTTTTCTGTTTTTGTTTTAACAAATAACAATTATCAGAGTTGCTAAGCCGGATAGCTTTCCAGTGTAATTCTGCACAAGGAGGCAGAAGAGTTACTATGAATAACCACAAGAGTTATTGGGGAAGGTGATGCAGCTCTCCATGTCCTTTATCTTTTTACACAAGACGTATACACTAGTGCATGTGCAAGAGCCCTGTGAGGCTAAACTGCAATTAAATATGGCGCTGTATGTAAAAGCGTAAACAATGCCTGGAATCAATGTATCAAATACATGCTTCTAAAATCTTGTTTCCAAGTTACTTTAAAAATAGCAGTTTAACATTTAACAAGTATTTATGGAATTAATAAATATGTATGTTGAGGACTTAGTTGTGAACAAGACAGACTATGTCCTTACTTCTGGGGACCTAAAATTTTAGTGGTAAATTGAGGAACTAAACAAAGGAGCTGACAAGCAGTTACAAAATAAAATTAAAACAGGATATGTGTTTGCAAATAACTTCACATTTCCAACAGGCCAGTGAAGGTTCTCAAAGAAAGGAAAAAAAATGGCTATCCCCATAGTCAAATGATACGAAAGGACCTTGAAAGGACTGGAAGGTTGAACATTTTGACATTTGCTGTGCAAGAATACATTGCTGAGGCAATGACTAATTAGTACAGTTTGGGGACAAATTTCCCTGTGCCACAAGCTCACGGAGACCATGGTTATTAAGCCTGAGTCTCAGAGGCATACTGGAGGACACACTAGTAGAATAGATGTTCTTGTGCTCTAGAAAGTTAATCATACAACTTGCAGGGAACTAGGCCAGGTGCGGTTTGCCATCACTTGTTTCTTTGTCTGTCTTCCTCTGACACATAAATGACACACTGTAGGAGGAAGGGCTTCACAGCTATTGTGTAAACCAGGCAAATTCTGCTACAGCAGTTCTGTGACGGCTTTAAAAAAAACTCCTTAAAGTACTGAATATAATTTTTGTGGAGCCAAAGTACAGAATCCATGCCTGCAAACTTTAGGAAGGAGAAGAGGTTTTGTCTTTTTGCAGCTTTAGACAGTGCTCTTTGTTCCAGCCTGGTCTCAAAGAGGGGATAGCTGGACCATATGCACTGGGGGGTCTTTATGACTCACCACCGAATAGTGCTAACAGGCTTTAAAATATTTGAATTTGGCTTTGTGAAATCATCAACTATATCATGCTCAAATTTCTTTCATAAAACATAGTTATGAATAAATATAAGAAATAGCACAAGGGTCTGGGGATTATGCTTGCCTAGCATGTGCAAGGAAGGCCCTAGGTTTGATCCCCAGTACTGCCCCAAACAAGGTACCATATAAAACAGCAGATTCTGGGCTGAATTTGTAAACTAAAGAGCTTTATATAAACTTGTTTACAATAAAGATATATTTTGAGACATTAAAAATAGGATTCATTTCTTATGAGTAATTATAAATTTAATAGCCATGGTATTGATAAGCACACAGAGACTTGAAGACATCTAATAGTCAAACAGGAACTGACTTTGCCTTGCCAAATGAAGCAACAATGTTCTGCCAGCCAAACTCCCAGGAAGCATGTGAGATGAACACAAAAGCAAGCAGGCTTCATGCTGCCCGAGGGAAAGTCAGCAAGATGGCAGTTTCAATCATTTGGAATAATACTAAAGCAGCCTTAGGCTTTTCTCAGAATGGAAACATGTCACTATTACTGCAATATTCCAACAAATCCGAACATAGAGGAAAGAACACTTACACAATCCCATCCTAGAAAGGGCACTTTACTTAACATGTAAGTGGAAAACAATTATAAGGAAATTTCAGAAAAATTGTCAGCGAACATAAATGACTAAGGGAAAAATGTTTTTCCCTTTCAACATGCTTAATAGACTTTTAAAAAGCTTACCACTTAGGAACAATTTCCTTTTACATTTTCCTTAAGGAATTATTAATGTAAAGAAACTTAGCTGAAGCACTAAGTGAAAAGTTTGGTATTCAAGCTGCCAGGAAGAAATACCAATTACTCCTTAACATAGCACCATTTCACTTAAGATTTGATCAAAAGGGATAAGGTTTCACAACATTTATATAGGAAGTCAGAAAATACTTCAAATATTTTGGGAAATTATCTAATCAGTGTACTTTTAGCATATGTCTAATCATGTAGCCATCTTTGGTCAATCATCAAAAAATCAAAGGCAAATTGGCATGACTCAACTCTAACTTTAATACCGCATGATTGTGTCGTGTAAGCTTGTTTTGTGTGAGAGCCGCTGTGGTTTTAGCAGAGAGATTAACTACCGGACCTAAGCTGGCCTCCAAACCTTGCCCTGCTGATGCCTCTGGCTCTTTGAAGTCTGACCATCATACCTGGCACAACCACAGTGGGAACTAGGCCGGTGTCAGGTCTAATCAGACTGTTTGCTGCAGCCTAGCTAACTACGGGCTTCACTAATTGGCCCAATTGAGGATTAGACCTTTCGCTACAGATTCACGACAATAATTTAGTTAAATGATGTCCCCCCCCCCATCTCTTCTAATTAAGATTCCAAAGTTGGAAGAAATAGGATTAGACAGAGTCTCACAACTGTTCCCCTTAAGGTGGTATGTGCTTTTGATAGGTTCATTATGGCAATGTAAAATATATATAGTAAGAATTAAGCCATTTCTAGAGATTCTGTGACACTCTTCTATGCCTATATGACTAAAGAATTAAAGTGAAAATATCTGTATGTATATTTAAAATGTGAACATAAAAAATTACATTCTACTGTCAATTTCTGTTGTGTGTGTTTGTGTGTATGTGTGTATGTGTGCGCGTGCACATGAGAGAGAGAGAGAGAGAATGAGAATGAACTTCCGCATGTGAGCAGGCATGCAATGCACTTGTAGGTATATTCACCTTGCACGAGAACATGGAGGCCAGGTGGTAACAGTAGGCATCTTCCTCTATTCCTTCACCTCCTTATGTTTTGAGACAAGGTCTCTCAATGAACCTGAAGCTCTCATTTTTGGCCTGTGAGCCTCAGGGCTAGATTGGTCTGTCTCTGCCCTCCCAGTGTTGGGGCTGCATGCATGGCCACATCTGGCTTTTACATGTGACTGGCGATATTTAGGTCCTCAAGCTTATGCAGCAGGCATCTTATCTACTGTGCCACTCCCTTCCCTTGGTTTAACTTTTGACAGTGACTACATTCAGATGAATAGACACCTATAGTTAATAGTTTAGTTTTGATATTGGCAGTATACCTGTGAATACAAGCTAACTTAAACAGTAATGAATATTTATCAAGGACAGTATTATCAGAAAACTTACATTAATTAGACTATATGGCCCATGACACTACAATTTAATAAGGTTTCCAAATTGGATATTTATGAATTGATTATTTCTGCAACATCATTGTGAACTGATAGGCAGGTTTCCCTTCTCTCTCTTCATCTTTCGGTTTATTAAACATATTTCACCCTCCTATTTCTCATTAAAAAACTGAAAAGACCATAGAAAATAAATGTGGAGAAGTAAATCTAGAGCTGATGATTCCATGCAATATTCTGAACTGTTAATGCCATCACAGTGATTAGTAGTGTGGGGACTTGATAGTTTGCAAAATGTAAACATTTCAGATAATTCTATGAAGTTACATCAAGCTCTATTATAATATTATTATTAGGCTAATTTATACCAATAGCACATGCAATTTTTGGTATTAATAGGTAAGAATGAATCTATTTACTAAGTACACTAAGAATAGCTAGTTTATAATAACTGGCTGGCCAATTATTTTGTGAGAGTTATTGAGGGCTCATATTCTGAACTGGCTTCCAAGTATCACAAGTTAATCTTGAATAATTTTGGTTTGTTTTGACAGAGCCTGCTCTCAATACTTAGTCTATAAGACTCAGATACACTAATTATGTTGATTGTGACCTTTGGACCAGTTCAACCCCTCATAATTGTCCTTCCTTTTTTTACCGAACATTTGTAGTTACACGATGTACCTTCTGTGAATTTCAGCACAAATCAATTATCATACTTCCCAACTTGAATCTAGAAACTTTGATGCTTAGACCTGAAACTGTCCCATAAGGAGGAAACTTTTTGTAATAATTTTATAGATGCTGCAACTAATGTAATGATATATTATCACTTGTTAGGAAATTCAATTAGTAGAATGTGAAAGCTGAAAATACAAAATCAAAATGGTATTACATTCAAGTAAAATGCTGTTCCTATGATATCACCAAATTCCATGCAGCCACACCTCAATTCCTACCAGATTTACTTGAGTATGCATTATAAGAGCATCCTAATTATAAAGAAAAGTTAGTTAATGATAATACCAACATTATCAAAGAAGACAAATTGCCACACTTAAAAGATCCTAAGTTTAGGCAGTCAGTTCAGCTCAGTGGTGAGGCTACTACAGAGGTACAAATCCTAGAGTGGACCTTACATGGTATGTACAGCTGTATCACTTAGGCCATTTAAAGACTCCATTCGTAACCCCTTTCTATAGGCTACACCCCGGCACATCCACCCATCTGCTGAGGACACGGCAGACAGATACTTTAGCAGCAGTGTCGTCACTCAGGGTTTCAGTGGCAGCACTGGAGACAGGACTCTGCTGTGCTTTTCTTAAGGTCTAATTTAAGCAGCTTTATAGTTACAGGAAATTATACAAATCTATTGTGGTAAGTGCTTTCTTCTGAATCAAACCAATCAATACGTACTCCAAGGAGGAGAAAATACCATTCTGTCTCTGAGTCACAGTTGGAAAGTACTGTGCTTCCCCTCCTGTCATGCACAAAGACCAATGGCTAACTAGGCTTTAATAGCACCTGCTCTATCCCACACTGCCTTTGCTTCTTGTCTCCATCCACCCCTCATTAGTGACTCATGGGACTTCAGGTCCATCCCAAATTGTAGTAAGTCTGCCTGCACAGGATCACAAGTTCCTTGTGCTTTACCCACCAAGCTATGTTTTTCTAACACCCCAGTTCAAGCCCCAGAGCATTCCCACCTCAGACTTTTCAAGGAGTAGAGCTTACATTTTATTTTTAAAAAATGTCAGAACATTAAAAAGATTTATGACCCAGTGTGGCAGCACACTTCTTTAATCCTAGCACATGGGAGGCAGAGGCAGGCGGACCTCTGTGAGTTTGAGGCCGCCTGGTCTACAGAGTGAGTTCTAGGACAGCCAGGGCTGATAGATAGAGAAACCCTGTCTTGAAAAACCAAAAGAACAAATTAACAAGATTTATGTATTTCTATTAGGTTGGTTATTTAAAATCGCTTTTACCTGAATTTTTATTTTAAAAACTCCCAAATCTTTACTGACTAGATCAAACCAAAGTGACAAGGATTTGATTGACTGTACTGAATATTAACTTCTTTAAAGGGTGACTGTTTATTTTCATTTTGTTTTCAGATAGTGCTTCCAAACCACAAGATGACAATTTTGATTCTTTTAGTTTTGTGTAGAAGCAAGAAGCCTGTGTGGCTAATCAATGCTCTCATTTAGAACCTACAGCTATTCAAGGGGAGTAGTCTCACTTAACATTAAGCAGGTCATGTATTTCCCCCTTTTATGCTCCCCATAAGACACTGTGAGCAAGATCATAAACAGGATTCACATGATTATCCTACTTTGGGCACAATAACTTTTCCACTGAGGAATTCTCCTTGTTTAATTTGTACATAATAGAAACGATACCTTAGACATGCTTTAAAAATTATTGGGAAGAATATCACATGGAGAGAAGAAATTTATATCTCTTATTTGAAACATAAATTCAACTTAAAAAAGCAAGCATACTTTTGTCAGACAATAAGCTATAACCCAGTTCTCTAAATGTTTAAGATAGTAAGTCACTCAGTATTCCATCAGAAAAGCTGAGACAATGTTGGCCCAGTTACAGTCTTGGGTTCCATTTCAATGGTTTTCTTTGAGAAGTAAGGCAAATTAGCTCAAGACTCACTGTTCCTCCACACCCTTTTTGGGCTTGAAGTGGCTTTTGAACAGAGTTCTCCGCAGATGAGGAACTCCTAACACTCCTGCAGAGATGACCTGCCTGAAGAACCGGCTGCCTGATTAACTATTAACTGCTCTCAATAGGATTAGATAATTAAGGACATTGATGACCATTAATTAGGAGGAGGGCACATTAATTTGTCACAGGATAGGACCCTTATGATGATTTATAGGTTAGTGCTACTTGTAAATGTGAAGGGACAGAGAAAGAGAGAGAGAGCCATTAAGTTACCTTATCAAGTGGCCAGCTTAAAGAGGGCAGAGGGTCAAAGAAGGGCCAAAGTGGTCACTTTAAGGGTGAAGTCCCAAACACCAAAGCAGTGCCAAGCCACATTGACCATCATTTGGTGTTGAAGTTAAAAATATGCTAATTTATTGGTGGTAATTCTCTCTTTTTATGGTTTCAAGCAGTTAAGACAAGTGGCCTGCTTAAGAGCTTTTCATTTGAAAAGAGATTAAACAAAATGGTTTGTCAAGGCAGTTTGGCTGTTTTATGTCTTTGTTAAAAAAAATTGCACCAACTATACTGATAACTATCAACCACCCAAATGCCATTTCTCTGAACATTTACTTCGTTAATAAATATATCAAGCCTAATTGCTTAATAGTTCCACATTCATTTGCTCTTTAGCAAGATTAAGCTGAAATAACTCTTTTGTATCGCTTCCTGTCATCCTGCTTGCAGAAAGGTCACAAAATCTACATGTAGAAAATTTACTTACAGCCACTAGTGTAACTCACACTTTAATTCAACAGTTTAAAATTGAATTGTAATCTCCCTAATACTAAAAACAAAACAAACAACGGAAAAACCTTTAGGAGGTAGGGATGAAACTTCTCTTCTTATCCAAACACAGTTGTGGGCAGCATTCATAGTCCACACACAGTAAGCACAGCTCATTAACATTTAATTAAATGCTTTTGAAAGCCTTGGAGATACATGTCGTATTTATCATTTGAGTTTGGAGCTTATTTTTAATAGCTATTAAAACATTTTTTTTGCTGTACTTGAATAATAACATGATTAGAGTGGAGGAAAACATAACAAAAATCAGTCTGCTATAACAAAAGTACTTAATTTGTAGCCTTAAATGTGTCTTAGACGTTTTATTAGAGTGAAAAGCAGGGGCGAGGGGGACCATTTCCCTTAAGACAGTAAACTAAAACATAAAAATTCTCTTACCTCGATGGTGAACAGCTTCCTTTTTAACTTAAAAGCTAAGTCTTTGACATCCGATTCATCACAAGTCAAGTTATTAAGCCGAGGAATCTTCCGTATATGGATCAAACCTCATGGAAAGGAAGTTAAAAGAAAAAGCCTTAAGTGCTGTCATCAGAGGCCTAAATTAAAGAGTCTTACAGTAGAATCTGTAAATTTACACACAAGCATCCTCCCTTTAAAACTGGAGCTGACTACCAGGAGCAGTGAAGCAAACGGTGTGATTATACTCAAGTAATCAAGCAGAATAAGATAAACAGAAATCCTTGAGCGAGGAAAACTAATTGCACTTTGGTTCAGGAGTACAGATGTAAAGAGGGATCTTAATACTTGTCAAAACTACAGTCGGTCTGCGTGTGATTTTCTTTCGTATTTACAGTAAGCAAATATGGCTATCACCTTGCATGCTGCCCACAGCACCACTGAGCGATCTTTATTTTATTAAATGCACCAGTAAGCAGCCAGCAAAACAAGGCTCTTGGGTTACTGATAACCTGCAAAACACCAATAATAAGTATTTCATTTTGTACACTGAAAGAACTATTGAAGAAAACTGTATTTCAGCACAGTCTAAAATCAAACATTAGCCTGTATGCCATCCGGAAACACTGATTTTTATGGCACGTTAGGCCCTTATGTGGCTATTAGAAGCTCTGCAGCAACACTAGGTAAACCATGAGCTCGGGGCCTCGTCAGCAGAAACACTTGCTAATCTTTCCTGACAAGGCACTGGAAGGCTTTTGTGTAGTTTCTGACTAAACTAGGGGTCAGTTCCCACAGATGAAGACATGGAAGGTTCTTCAGCACATCTTTTTGCCTGACTCAGCTCATATTTAAAAATACCATCTCAGGGATACTGATCCCTGAACATGGAATATGAGATAGTAAATTTCAGATTGGAGTAGACAAACCTTATTTACAGAACTGCTTGCTTATGTGTATGTACATGGATGGTCACTAACGTATGCATGAGTTTAGATTTAAAGTGTAAGCCTTCAAGTAATTTCACTGTTACAAACAACTTCTTCAAAATAATTCATTAAAATAAGAATGCTTATATTTTAAATACAATATTATAATAAATTATTTGAGAATTTCATAGAATGTATTTTGATCATATTTACCTCTTACTTCTCATTAAGATTGTTAACAACTCATTAAGCTCTTAACAACTAAAATATCTCATACATACTTATTTAGTAAAATACACACACTTAACAGAGATAAGGACAGCACATTTCTCATTTCACCCTTATAGTATATGTGCTTGTAAGGTAATTATTAAGTTAGGAGGCCTTATATAATTCATTAATTAGTTTATTATAAGGTTCTCCTTAATAGAAAACTTACAAATAATCAGAATTACTCTTATACAAGGAGAATAATTTACTAATTCAGAGATTTTAGCACAAAGAATGACAGTTCAACCTTTGAAATGTTTTAACCAAAATATATGTAGACTATCAGTAAGTTTATAAATGAATGGTTATAAATGGTAATATAACTTACTAAGGTTAGCATCTAAATGGATTTTTTAAAAAGAAAATATAATAGTGATACACAACAACAGCCAAAGTAGTTTAGACCTCTTCTCATCATAAAGAGAAATGATGTATCAAATCAATCTGATATAGGTTAACCTGGACATATCTGCTCTGTACATTTAGACAGGTAAGCAAGCAAGAGGCCCACTGTTATACTGTAGCTGTGGTTCACACTTACAGTTGTGCAGCATTAAAAAGAAGACTGGCTAGCTTATGCTGTTTCATCGATGCTCTAAAGGCTGACTTCTCAAAGCACTATCGATTACACAAAGCACCTTATCATCGTTAATGCCCTTGTTACAGAATCTTACGTGTTAGCAAACTAACTGCCTTGTTGTCACAAAGGTAGCAAACTTAAAGCAAGTTGGTAAATCTTTAGTCTAATAGTTCAAAGTACAGGTTCCAAAATAGTATCAATAATTACATTTATTTAGAATACATAATTGGTAAAGGTGTTATTTATAACACTTTGTATTGAGTTTAGACCGAAGATGCACATAAATACTAACCTTCTACTAGTCAAATCCTTATGAGAAAAAAAAAAAAGATTTCTTAAAAAAATTTTCAATTAGCCAAATGACCAAAGTATTTTTAAAGTTTTAAAAAAGAGGAATGAGAATAGTCTTGAATGGTAGAATCTATACTTAGAATGCACAAGATCAGAGGTTTAATTTCTAGTATCAAAAACAAACAAGACAAAACTGTAATGTAGTAAAATGTTAAGTCAATTCTTCTGGGTTTATGTCAGGGTGACAAAGTAGTATGTAACCCCTCCCCCCTTTAAAGTGCTAGTGCGGGGATTGAACCCATGGCCTTGTGCATATCAGGCAAATGTTCTACCACTGAGCTACATCTTAGTCCAGGATGCACCTTACGACACAGCTAGCTTTGTAAAGTATAAACTTTTATACATATAATAGAAACGCTGCTAACCTGTTACAGGTTGACCATTCATTATTCAAAGTGCTTAGGACCAGAAGCACTTCATATTTTAGTTTTTAAAATTAGGGATATTTATAATATACTTATTTCAAATATGGTTAATATATATGACTGATTTCATAGAAATGCTATGCCATTGGCACAACAATACTTCAGACCCTGGGTTTGACTACTTTCAATTATAATCTGCAATCTTAGTTTGACAAATAAATGGCTGAAATGGAATTAGTAAGCAGGAAGGGAAAATATTTAACAGATGTGGGGTGCAATAAAATTCCCACTACGTTACAGCAGATGTTCTCACTAGACCAGGAGTGTGCCCTCAGGTACAGAAGAAACATTCAGGACATGTTCTGTTCATGAGAAAGATGATACTTACCATGATAATCCTTATATAATGGGTTGGTTTCGCTCTCTGAACCAATAAAAGATTCCAGACCAACTACTGTATCTGACAAATTTCTCACACGAGTAGTAATTGCTCTATTCTGAAAAACACAGAAATGGAATACTCATAATTAATTACAAAATAAACATCTATACAGAACCACTATGCCATTTTGAATACAAATTGTAGTGTAGATAAGAAACATTCATAAATAAAAGTTAAAGCTACTAGAGTCTGAAAAACAGATGGAATAGTCTCCTAGTTGAATAGCCTGATCTATATAGGTATTCTATGTTAAAGAGTTGAAGGCAAGGTGAAATGTATTAGACATACTGGAAACAGAGAGAAGTCTGGCTAAAGGGCTGCAGCATGGCTAGTTCTGGAGTCTTCTGGGTCCCTTTCCAGATGCTGCCATTGGCTCTAGAGCACAAAGGCAAAGAAATGATGACCAGCACTGACCAATGGCCAACACCTTCTTCCTGAACCCAGCTTGAGATGAACTCCACAGTGCTAAGCAGAACAGCTTGGGAAATGTACTGGTGCTAGATTAGAATACATTAACATGGTTCTAAGCACAGAAAACCCAATTCCTAGACAGTAATGACTCAAAAGTCCCCTCCCCCCCATTCATGGCTAGGAAAGCGAAATCATTGCAATTATTTTACTTAATGGAAATTTGGTATTTTTTTGTAGCTTCTGATAGGGTGATAGCCAGAAAACCATAATCCTGTAAAACAATACATCAGGACATTTTTGCTCTACAGACACAGATTTGTTGAAATCAATCATTATTTGTGCAATTTTGGAATTCTGAGACTCTCATTTTACATACTGGTAATATCCATTACTTTAAAAACCATTTAGAAGAAAAGAATGTGAGATGTAAGGCAGTCAAGAAAACTGGCCTGTTCAGTGCTATGTCTTCTGTTAAAGGAGAGACCACAAAGATTTTCATTTTGCAAAAGCTTCATGACTAATACTGAGTTTAGTGCTGTTCTTCTGTGTCTTAAGTGCCTCTGTAAAGACTGATGAGAGTAGACCATAAAAGAAGGTATGCTGATACTATATGATTCAAAGGGAAATGCACAGTAGTTTGGTTTTCCAAACATTCTGCTGAAATAGTTGGTTAGCTCACACCTCAGGCAGTATTTGAAGCTCCTCCATAGGAGGAATGCATATTGTGTGGAGGACATTTCAGCCTCTAGTCTTTGGTCTTAAAAGGAGTGTAAAAAAGTTTTCTTTATCTTTAAAAAACTTTCAATTATATGGGCACACTAAGTATAGAATACATACAAAATCTGCAAATGGCTATTTTTCTTATGGCAATTCTTCACTCAATGGTGAGAAAATAATCCAGATTGATTCCTTACTTTCAGTGCTGTGCCACAGGGAATGGTACTACTCCAGGAATAACAGGGGCTTCAGAGGCCAGAAACATCTCTCAATATTTCTTTAGCCAGAGACTATTATATCAAACTCATCCAGGTTGGGTTTCAGCCAGTTATTCTTCACCCAAACAAAAATGTCTGCCAGACATTCCAACAGCTGGGAGACAGTTCACAATGAGTCAACTTGAAAATGATTCATTGTGCTGAGTACTGAACAATGTTGGGATGGGGGTGGGGTGTGGCTGCGTTGGTAGGAAAGGGTGAGAACAAGTGGGAGATGAAGAAAAACCATGTGGTTCCCCCATCAAGAAGAATCTTGGATACTAACCAGCAGGCGCCTATCATTTCATTTTTAGTATAAATTCTACTGAGAAGAGTACTCATATCACGGACCTTCAGATGAGCAAGAGCTTATCAAGGCAACTGACAGTATTTCTGAATCAAAAGGTCAGATTTACTTTTATCTATAAATAAAAAGCAGAGTCTTTGTATCTAAATTCTAAGTTTATTAGAATTCACCTACTCAAGATTTCAGGCATATCAACTCGGGGCTTCTCAATTATATGATTAGTAGAACTGTAAGGTGTAAAGGTGGACTGATTTCCACTCTAACAGTAAAGAAGCGCTGTGTATTGAAATGACTAACTGGACATTGCTATTTCCTTCTTTCATTTAACCCTAAAGTTAACTAATAAACCACTAAAAGGCTGTAATATTTATCAATCTTTTAGGTCTTTTTAAAAACAGCTTATAAAACAGGTGATTAATTATATTCACTCAAGAAAACTAATGAATTCTAAATATAAAACAGCATGTACAGCCTGATTTCAAAATTTCTCAGAGATATATTCACTCATTCATGTATCTTACTGTATTTCTAAGTTCTATATTATAAACTAAAATCTATCTAAAAAGCTTTCATGAAGCTTTATGCTAAGAAAAAACATTTAATGATATTGTTACCATAAGGGAGGTTACAAAATTGAACAGTGATCTTACTGCCTTCTGCACAGCTATTTTGGAAAAGTTGGTGCAATGTGACTAACCAGCCTAATTGTGAAAATTATACAAATATATGAAATCATCTATAGAGTAAGGATGGAAAATTATAAAAGAGTAACATCTGTTTTCTGACTAAGATAACCTTTATTTTTTATAATAAACACAATGAGTCTCTAGCTATTTGTAGGAACATAAAAAGATACTTGAGCATGAAAATGATTTTTTTTTAAAGATTAAAAAAGATGTGATTGCTTGTGTATGTTCAAGATTCATTTAGAGTAATGGTCCACCAATGTGATATTACTTTAGAGCCGTGCTTATTACAAGGGCCTTCAAGTCTCTGTATTAATACTAAATGGTCTTTTATAGATAAAGATAGGTGAATTTACATAAAAGAACAAAAATTGATGCATTTAGAAAACTCTTGAAAGCATAATAATCACAATTCAGTTTGCTAGGAATACACTGTATGTAAAAATTATCATATAGCCAGTGGTGCTCTGAAATCTTTAGCATAGTGCCCAGAGTAGGGATTTTGACAACGAACTTCTCCATTCCTTTCCTCCCGGACTCTAAGCACTTTTATTTATTAGCAAAGATGTGAAACTTTCTGGTTTTCAGTTGCAATGAAGAAGTGGCAGAATCTACCATCAAGACCTAAGAACACATTTGCACAATATTTCTACTTTAATTTTGAAATTGCCAAATTAAAGTTTCAAGGGAGGAATATTTGAACAAGGATATCAGAACTTAGCCATTATGACTAAATTAATGGTTATAGTGCACATGTGCCACAGTGACATCACCCAAGTATGTACAACGATATTGCCGCCCCTCCTCCTTGCCCATCTGGATAGGAAAATCTAGGATGACTCAAAAATCCTTCTTCTTCTAGACAAATCTCCCTTTGCTCCTGGGTGAAAGTTGTCAGCTCTGGACAGGAGCCAAGACATGACCAGGAGGGAAGCCAGAAGAGAAGAGAGCTGGTGTCTAGGAGTTTTAAGAGTTTGCTGGCAATCTCGGAGGGCATTGTCATCAGTTGCGGAAAGGGCCCTTAATATTTTCTGTTCCAGAGTAACTTCTTAATTGTGTAAATTCAACTCACATCAGATGCTGCTGCAAATAAACAAGGCGAACTAGACTACTCAGTTGTCGGCCATTTTATTGTAACTTAGATTCACAAGAACCTGGTGAGTTTTTGCTTTGACTGTTCCTTGTTTGCTTTTAAAGAATGATAGCACATTTTTATTTAGGATATATCAAATCCATGAAAGGGATTTTAAATTCTCAAAGATTAATTTAATACTTCCTTTCCACTCAAAGCTCATAAAGTTGAAGCAGGAATCTGAAGGTAAAAACCCCACTACTGTCGTGTAAAGCCGGCACAACTGTTGTAACACAAATCCTAGCTCTCAGTTCGCAGGGACAATGACACTTCAAACTCTGAGCATTCCTTTACTTTGATGACACTAATTACCACAACAATAAAAAGGACACAATTTGTGCCAGCACAGAATAAATTCCTAGTAAATATTTTAACTTGAGGATTAAAGAGTAATCAGTACTTTAATTTCCAAGAGACTTCTGAAGAATAAACCAATTGAAATAAAGCATGCATACACTGTCTCAAGAATACACTCTCGGGTTCTTCATTTATACTATCTAAGAAAGAGAGCAAAGAATATGAGAGAAAAGCTCCCATTTGAGGATGGCATGAACATTAGATCTGGACAAAGCATGGCTCCAGTTAGAGAAGGAAACAATTAATTCCTTTCGGTTTGGCCAGTATATGACAGGAGGTGTACATGTGCATGGAGAACTCCCACAATTGAGCTTGGTATACCAAACCTTTTTTGAAAAATGCACACATTTCTTTGTTATGAAATCCAACACTAAAGTTAAACAAGGGACAAATCCAGGGATATTTGAGGAAGAATACTTTTCATAATTTCTTATGTGCTCGATTCTATTAAAATGAAGACTATGAAACAATAATATGATTTTGATAATTCTGTTTATTATTTTTTAGCTTAATAAAGAATGTAATTTTATCTGATAAAATTATACTAATAGACTTACAATGTCTATTAAATTAAATCATTACAGATTTAATGCTTTTATTGAAGCTCACAGCTTATTTTAGAATATAGAGAAAACTTTTTATAAATAATGTAATTTAAGTGGAACCTATCTCTTGGTATCATCACATAATAACATTCATACAAGGAAATAATAAAACTACCATTTTTTCCCTAAAGCTTAAAACATTGCACAAAGGAGTTGAAGGCAAATATATTTCAGCTTAAGGAGAAAGAAATAGTTGAATTTTTCAGGTCTTACTAGGGAAAGGCAATGAAACCACATGTTTTTGTGTGCTCTATCTGATCACCCACTTGGTATTCGAACTTTGTTTTGACAAGGCTGGTTCCTGGTTTTAGAGCATGATTTTAGAAATACCATTTGTTTACAAGGGCAGAGTATATATTTATACAAGCTTTGCTTGTTTTTCAGTCAACATTCAGCATTGATATAAAACATTAATAGAACATGTTCTAAGTACTCAGAAATGGGATGTGGAAAATATGATAAAAGGTAGGCTAGAATAAATAATGATGTATAGTATTCAAAATCAATTTCAAACTCTCTCCAAGACTTTTTGCCATCTATTCTTACAATATGGAAGTTAATCAGATACCTTGGTTCTTTATGTAAAAAAATGTTTCAAGTGATAAATTCTACTTTACTTTTTTGTCTCCAAAGCAGAGTATCCAGTTAATGTCTGTGATGCTGTGGCAGCTTAGAGATACTAAAGTTTAAGATCAGCTTAGACTCATACCACATTGAGTATAAAATGATAGCCTGTCATTGGGAACAGGCAGCCGAGCCAGGTCCAGATGGGAGACTGGCTGGGAAAAGGCGGAGGCAGGTGGGAAAGTGATGGGAACCTGACACAAGACAGGACTACTCCCTCTGCTGGCAAGGTCCTCACCTGCTGGATTTTAACTAATGACTCGCTTTTCTTTCATTATTTAAGATATAACCAATACATTATTTAAGGTGTCCCCTTTTAGTCTCTGTTCTATAGCTACATTTGCAAATACCTTACTTTCAGCATATGAATTTTTCCAATATAGAGGGATCCAATGTTTCACCAGGAGGTCTAACTATTTATCTCATAATTTAATTACATCATAAGCATAAGCAAATGTAGAACTGCTTTATAATATAAGCTTTCTAAAATTATGCCTTTAAATCATACTTCTTGAGATAGATATATCTATATATACCATATATGATTTAAAGAAAAAGTCTTGGGCTATAGATTTCCCAATCTCTTTCTCTGGCTCTGTGTAATGCTCTGTAATGAAATAATATAGAAATGAACCATATAAATCAACTATACAGGGAACAAGGAAACAGCATGTCACAGCAAAACAGCATAGATGTACAGCGCCAAACCTACCCGATAATCTAATGAGCTGAACTTACAGATTTTATGTACTAATATTAAGAACTAATGATTACACAAAAAACTAGTTAAATTTTACAGAAAAATTATTCGATATTTGGTTTTCAATGTAAGTTAATAGCTGCAGCAAAAACATTTAGTAAAAATCTGTTCTAAGATTTTGGCCTACAACCAGAAGCTCCCAGAACAGGAGGGATCAGCTTTTTCACCCACTGTTCTCATCTGAATCCTGGCTTAAAAGCTATTCCAGCTCCCAGCTTTCCAGAAGGCTCCATCCCAGGAATCCTTGCCTGCCATTTGGTTTGCTGATTTTAATCTCTCAGGACTTTCTTAGTGGCTCTACTCTGCTGAACTGGCACTTGCTTCTAGAAGTGAGTTATTATTAAACCTGTAGGTCAATTGTGGCACTAACAACTCTTTGGAAGCTTTCAGCCACACTGTACAATTTGCTAGTGTAATTAAATATTAATTCTAAGTGTTACGTTTTGTGGCTAAGAGCTTTTATTTTCCATCATCAGCCTGGAAGAGAAAGAGGTTACAAGGCTAATTTAATCCCTCCCTTTGTACTCCCCAACATTAAAGATTAACTACGTAGGGTATGAAAACATTATTAAAAAGCTAGAACTCTTTATATAATAATAACGTAATTAATAGCAAAGGGCTAAAATATAACATCAGGGCATAACATTTGACCTGGTACTTAAGCAGCTGGAAAATATAACTAGTAACAAGCACATTTGTCTTAGCATTAATAAATAAATATCTCTTATCAGACACTAAGCATGCTTTAAGAAAGGTAAGCATCTGAGTAAGAAAACAGAAGTAATTCAAAAGTCCTAATTTTCTCACAAAAATTCTTCAGATAGCTTATAACACAAAGGATAAAAGATTTAATAATTTTACTTATGAAATAAATACACAGCTAAACTTCTACCTTTTTTTAATAAAAAAAACCCTATGTAAAAATAATGTCAAAGACCTTCCCCCACTCTGCTTGTTTCCAATTCACATATACTGAACACACAGGTCCATCCCTGTTTCTGCTCTCAGAACAGCTGTGTCTGTGCTCAGACACTGGTCATCAGAAAGAAGATGTGCTCCAGCAGCCACGGGTCCCATATGCCTCAACAATGACTCACTCTCTATACCATGAGACACTCTACTCTTCATACCAATGATGAATTTGAGCTTGGCCCTAAACAGCCTTTTAGCTAATAACAGCTAACACTACATATCAGTCACAATACGAAACAATATCCCAATTGTTTTAGAGAAAGTGAAAAACATACACACACACACACACACACACACACACACACACACACACTGATTATTTTCTTTATAATATACTGAATATACTTTGGTTACATGAAACACAATAAAAAGGGTTCTAAATGGTATTTTTCCTTTTTAATATGAACACAAATCTAACTGGCAGTTACTACATCCTTCTCTTATTTAATGTGTATAACTACATTAAGACAAAAATGCTTCATGTACTGCTGGCGATGCTCTGTGTATAGGCAGAAGCTTACAGATAACGTGAAGTGTAAAAGTTTCAGCCATTTTGACCAAGAAAACCAGTTAAATATATAGTGCATGTATGATGCACACAAGCTGTGGCAGTTTTAGAATATAACAAGATGCTGCTAATATGCATACTGAACAGAAAACAATTGGAAAATCTAAGAATCCCAACTTCTACCAAGAGGGTTGAAATAGTTCTATTATTTGTTATTTTAAGGAAAAATCAACTATTTTTACAGCTTACTAGACTTACATAAAATTACTAGAATTTGACACATACAGTCTAAAACTTAAATGAGTTGAATATCATTCAGTTCACTTGAAAAAAAAGTTCTTTTCAATCTTGTAAATGTGTCATTTCCCTACAATCACTTTTTGGTCAATTAAGATCTGAAACAATTACAGGTTGGTTATTAGATGACAATATCTTGATTAAGAGAGGAATCATGACGGAAATGACATCTAGAAGATGTAGCTTATTCATCCATTAGTATAGGTAGCTATGATCAGGAGGTTACGTCCATAATGTTCATCCTTAAATATTCTCCTTTATTAAAGTAGAGTTGTAAAGATTATTTAAAACCATGTCTCTCTTTGTGGGTGTGTGTACATGTGTGCAGGTGTGTGTGAACACCAGAGGGGTCAGACCTCATGGAGCTGCCTGACATGGGTGTGTACATGTGTGCAGGTGTCTGTGAACACCAGAGGGGTCAGACCCCATGGAGCTGCCTGACATGGGTGGTGGGAACAGAATTCAGGTTCTCTCGAAGAGCAGTGTGTGCTCTTAACCAGTTACCCATCCCTCCAAACTCACAATGTACCTTTAAACATCCATTTAAATAGTTTAATATATAAGATAAAATAACTTAAAATATGCTAATCTGTTCCTGTAATGATTATCACAACAATTACAGGTAAAAATATTTTTCAAAATTTTATAGTTATAAACAAAAGTTTGATTATTTACCAAGCAGTTATATTTAACTCTTTACATTAGATCTCATTTATTCATTCACTCATTTATTTATATGTATATGGGCACATGTGTTTATTTATACACAGCATGCACATTTACCTATTTATTTATTTGTATATGGGATTTTTGTGTTTATTTATTTATATATGGGCACTCTATCTATCTATCTATCTATCTATCTATCTATCTATCTATCTATCTATCTACCTACCTACCTACCTACCTACCTACCTACCTATCTACGGTCAGAGGATAATTTGGCAAGAGTTGGTTCTCACTTTCCCCTAAGTGGATTCTGGCAACCAAACTCAAATTGTCAGGGTTAGTAGCAGACACCTTTGACACCTTTACTGTCTTATTTCTTATTTAAGAATAAAAATTTACTTCTTACTTATTTGAGAATAAAAGATAAATTTAGAAGACCATTGGAGTCCACTTGCAAAATTCATATTAGTGATTTGTAAAGGCAGGCATGGCTTGACTTGGTTTAGCTGGTAAAATTCCAGCACTGGACCCAGTGTTACAGATGGGAAAGTTTCTCTAGAGACAAATGTTCTGCATTACTCATTTCTGTGGCTTCAAAGCTCTAGTATATTGATATTATCGACAAATCTGAAAAGCTGTTAATTAAGATAACAGTTTAAACCTCATTCAGTTGTTAAGAGATAGGGTCCCCCTTTTTTTTTAAAATAGGAAATGCATTTTCTTTGGTATGAGCCCATTAGCAGTGGTTAAGTTTTGTTCAATGAGAAGCTGGGCTAAACGCTGTAAGGATCTTATCATTGGAAGAGAGTAACTATGTGATAAAAATACTGGATACAGATATCAAGTAACCAAGTTTCAATAACAATAAATAAAAACATGCTGCAGTCTAGTTTTAAATTTGCAATCTGTTCTAAAACAAAGCAAGTTTCAGCAGTTCAGGCACTGAATTTTCTCAGCAAACACAAGAGATTTTCAGCCCTGCATTATCACAGCTAGAGGAACATTGTAGGTTATGTTGAAAAATTCCTTAAAGAGTGTAGATTTGGACAACACTGATAAAAACCAGCAGTAATGAAAAGTAGTCTTTTTCAAAGTCTTTTTTCAAATAGTCTTTGAAAGGAAAGCTATGGGAAAGATATAGGAAAATAACCCTTCATTTTAATACCAAGTGTGCCAGTGTTTACTTTCTAACAGTTTTAGGTTAAAGTGTTTTCAATCTATAAAGAAAATACAAATCAAAGATAACCTGCCATGCTGTGTGAGAAGTATACAAGCCACAGGAAATCTTTTTTTCTTTTGCTAACAAAACTGTATTTAGGCACAAAACTAAGTGTTTATTTCCTGAAAGAAATATTACTGCTTCTCCTTTTTCATAGGCACACAGCGTCACTGGAATTGAAAATAAAAGATATAAAATGTTTACATAATTTTGAGATAGATAACAAATCTCACCAATAGTTAAGACAATTCCCATGTATAAATCAGAAAGAAATGAAGGTGTCATATCTGACTAGATATAGAAATTAAAATGTGCCATTTTAAAGTACTTTAGTTACTTTGCCAAAAATAAATCTTGCTAAAAAGCATCAAAGGAGAAAAACATTTGTTCCCAATAGTAAGTGTGTGTGTGTGTGTGTGGGGGGGGTCGCACAGAAGTACAGTACGTAACATACTTGGAAGATAATAACCATTCATATAGTCATTTATACATAAAGTTTTGAAAGTTAAAATATTCTTATAATTTAACATGTAGAAGGGTTTAAAGAGTTAGTTACTTTTCTTAGATATAACCTTTGTTTTCAATCGATGATAACTTTGAGTCAACGAGAGTGGAATAGCTAAGCCGTGAGAATGTGAGCATCTGCCGTTATTGTCACTGAAGGCCTGTCTACTGCCCGAGTCGGAGAGACCACATGCTCGGCTGTCCTCTCATCTTGCCATCCTCACCAATTAACTATTAACATGGAGGGCTGTACACATGCTCTCAGGGGCTCTTTAACAGGCTTCTTGGCGAGTGGAACAACTACTCAGCAGGGATGTGGGAACAGAGTAAGGCTGGAATATAGGGCACTACCATGGCTCTGCCCCTAGTCCCACTGCACCCCACAGTTCAGTATGCAACAAGAATCATCTGCAATGGGGCCATCTTCACATACATTTTAGGATAATGTCTTTGGGTAGATATTAAACTATACTCTAGCAAGAGAGCTATGAGTAATACTACTACTTCATAAGGAAAACTATTTAAAACTACACGTATGTCTGAAGACATTCATAATTACTTGCTAAATATTTTTAGTTCTTTAAAAATGATATTTAGAACTTACTTTTTACACATTTACTTCAAAGTACACTATTGTGCTGTTATAAAAATAACCTTTAATTCAAAGGAAATAAAAAATTTCAAGTTTAAAGTTTTGAGACTGAACATAAAATACTTCAAATAAGAAATTTAAAATCACCCTTGTTCATTCTGCTTAGAAGTATCATTACAACAATAAGTTAAAATCAGTTTTGAATCTATTATTTTCCCTATTTTAACTTCTCCCCCTCTTTTGCAATTTCCTTAACTATGTGTTCCTTCCCTACAATGAAATTAAACATGGGAAGCATGCCAAAAGTACAATAAAGGGTAACTAATCATTACTGTACAAGTGTGACAGAATGCTAATAACTAAGATAAGAACACTGATTGGCTGTTTTACCACTCTAAGAGATGAAAATATTTTATATACTCTTAGTCTAGTGCTAATTTAAAGATGCTTAATTATATAACAAAATTTCCAAGGATATCAAACGACATTTCTTTTTCCTGACAGAAACAATTATCAACACCAAAGCTCAAATATCCAACACACACACACACACACACACACACACACACACACACACACGCACACTCACACCATATACAGGCGAAAAACCACCAAAAAAACTTCAAAACACCCAGAACAACAAGGACAAAACCACCAAACCCAAACCACAAGCACTCAGATTAATTTTTGGTTAGCCTGTCTTTTGCATCCCCGAGTACAGTGAGTTTGTCATGTTCAATATGCTGTCTCCATAGAGACCGATCATGCCTGCTGTATTTGAATGAATGAGTGAGTGGGTGAGTGAGGGAGGGAGCTAAACTGCCCTTAGTCACACAAGCACCATTTCAACTCTGTCTTAGGGACTCCAGAAATAGTACTGGTCATGGTGGGAAAACTGATGTGAGTCTTGTGTAGTTTATGCTCCCAAGAAATGGACAAGCACGTATCTGCCTTAAACCTAATCCATGAGAGGATACTGCCAAGTTGTTTTCATTAAAAATGATCAGGGAACTGAAGATCTCCACTCTTTCTGCTGTTGGTAGTGGCAGCCAGAGTTTCTAGCATGCCAAGCTGGTGCCTCCCTCTGAGCTGCTCTCTCAGTCCTTCTATTGCATCGACACACTGAACATTTTAAATTTTTGACAGATCTCTCTGTTCAGATTATCAATTCTGAAGGTCTCTTAAGTAATACACAGTGCTGATGATGATTGCTAACATTTACTGAATGCCTATGATGTATCAGCACTTGGTGTTTTTCATCCTCTGAATTGTGTATTTTTTGGCCACATTTTTATAGATGAAGAAGCTAAGACTGAGAAAATTAACTAAGACCAAGTAATATATTGAGCATTTCCACCTGCAAAGGCACATTGTTTTTTTTTTTTTTAAATCACTGAATACTGCTTTGTTCCCATCTTCCTTAATTCGATTCTAAGCCAGTATCTTTATGGAATAAGCAGCATAGAATGGTGGCTAAGTGAACATGAACTAGAGAGGAGCTGCTCAGGTCTAACTTCTGCTGTGTATCTTGAGAAAAGAAAACAGCATCAGCACATAGTATAAGGGTTACATGAGTTACTATCTAAAAAGAGTGTAGGACTACAACTGGCCTACAGTAATCACTTCACAAATTTCTATGAAACAATCTCAATCTTTCAGTTTTGTATATTCATATGCTAATTAGGGTGTGTGTGTGTGTGTGTGTGTGTGTGTGTGTGTGTGTAAGTGCACATTTGCATGTGTAGAGGGTAGAAGTCAACTTTGGGTGTCATTCCTTAAGCATCAACCACCTCTACCTTCTTTTTTGAGACAGGGTCTGTCACTGAGACCTGGGGCTTGCAGCAAGTTGGAGGATCCACTTGTATCTTCCTCCCAGTGCTAGAATTACCAGTGGGCATCACTGCATCTGGCTTTTTACATGGGTTCTGGGGACCGGACTCAGGTCTTGATATTTACTGACTACACCACCTCCCCAGTGCTTCTGATTGAGCTTCTAAGCAAACTGCTACCAGTTCTTTCTCTGCTTTCCCTTCCAGTCTTTGTAATTTATCAAGAGTTTTATTCCCTACTTATATCATACCTGATTTGAACAAATTGTTAAGTTACATTGGCTGAATGTATTGATACAAAAACAAATACATAGTTTCTCGCCCCCCCCCCCATTTTTTTAGTTTCTCGAGACAGGGTTTCTCTATGTACCCACCGTGGCTGTCCTGGAACTCGCTCTGTAGACCAGGCTGGCCTCAAACTCACAGAGATCCACCTGCCTCTGCCTCCCAAGTGCTGGCATTACAAGTGTACACCACCACCACCCAGCTAAATATATAGTTTTTAAGGCAATTGTTTTTATAAACCATTGATAAGCAGGGCTAGAAACATGTCACTGTATGATAGCTTTGTAGAACTGTGAGGAAATGAGAAATATTAGAAGGTGGTGGGTGGTTTTACTAAGATCATTTTCCTTTCAGAGGAACACAGTCATAGTGCTTAACTTTAAACACACCACCCGTCTGACCTTAAATCTTGTTATTTCTATTTCAATATGTTAAAAAGCATAAATTTAAAGAATACTGTTGTACAAAGGCTTAAACGTCTCTACCCTTTGACTACCTGTCCTTGTCATTCAACCATCTGACCTGTGGTGTAGAGGGGCTGACATAAGAACTCCTACGAGTTGTACTGTTGTTCCTTGGAACACAGGCTAAATGAGTCTGTCAGAGACATCACGGTGGATGGGAGCTTTGACAGTAGTAATCACTTGCAACATAGCCTTTTGTTTTTCCTTAAAAAATTTTCATAGTCTTTTAAAAATAAATATAAAATTGTTCACAACTGTTTTTCTTTACTTGCAATTTTGCAAAAGGAAACATATCCACGTATTTGTCCCTTGTCAAGAATGAAACTTCTGCCTAATCTTTCATATAATCTAATTTGTTGAGGACTTTGCAATGATAATTTTGTCCTTAAAAATACTAAATAATAGTGGTGTTAGCCAAGAGCTAAGCTGTAGGTTTTGTGATGGCTGAGAAGCTATGTGATGTAACTATAAAGATGGAAAGGGCTAGAATCTGAGGGAAAAAAATGTGCCCTGTCATTTATCAATTGGATCACCTTGGGAAGCAGAACTAAGCATCTCACAGAGCTGTGGTAAAGAACCACGGACAGAAAGGCGCTGAGATTCTAGTGCCTCGTAAGTAGCTGCAGCCACAACGCAGCTGCAGGGCAAGTATGAAGAGTTGAACTTTCACCTGTAGCTTCAGAGCTATCATCAAAATCAGTGAAGTCTCATCACACATTTACTTAATGAATAATTAGAATGGTAGAAACCAGAAGTTGTTCAAAAATACAAATCAAAATTGTGTACAAAATTAAAAGAGGAATATGTTAACTCATGAATACAAGAAAAGAAATGTACAAAATATTTAGAAGAAAATAGGAAAAGATCTTAAGAGAGGCCAAGATCAATAAAGACTGAAGGCTAATGGAAATGACCAATTAAAAATCAATGAAACTCATCAAGATTTAAACCTTGTATTTTCAAAAAAGACTATTAAGAAAAGGGATGTCACAGAGTGGAAGAAAACTATTGCAAAGCACATTGCTAAATACATAAAGGAACTTTATATAAAGAACGTTACAAACTGATAATAAGATAAACCAATAAAAATGGACAAAAAACAAGAAGATATTCAAATAGCCAATGAGCACATAAAATGATGGCGAGTATCATTAGTGATAAAGAGAATGAAAATTAAAGCCACTTTGTCCTCCATTTCTCTACTGGATAAGAAAGACAAGGTCTTACCTGGATCAGATGTGTTGGCATTGTGATGATACAGGCTGACAGTGAGGTTCTTAGAAGGCCACGGAGAACGTAGAGGAACTTGGTAAGCCTGAGACTGTTGTCACAGTTTTCTGTACAGCAAATGTCATCTCCCCATAATGGTGAGCCAAGGTTCTGAATTCCTATTCTTAAAATGTTTTTCTGTTTTTTCTAAGACAGTGAGAGGAGGTAAATACATAGTTACTGCTTATAAATATAGCACTTCTTTTTTTTTCGAGACAGGGTTTCTCCGTGTAGCTTTGCGCCTTTCCTGGAACTCACTTGGTAGACCAGGCTGGCCTCGAACTCACAGAGATCCGCCTGGCTCTGCCTCCCGAGTGCTGGGATTAAAGGCGTGCACCACCACCACCTGGCCTATAAATATAGCATTTCTTTATCCACTAGTTCTTATTTAAACTTACAGTACCAGACAGTAGATGTGGTACAAGCTGATGCAATCTTAGTAAGAAGAGAGTATCTAGAACATGCTTTAGATTATAAGAGCATAAAAGAAAGTAGGATAAAGCCAGTCTGTTACATCAACAGTTCCAGCTACTCAGGTTACTGGTGCAGGCCACTGACAGAGTGTAGGTGTTCAAGGTCATCCAGCAACACAGCAAACACTGTCTATTAACAAATGGAGAGGTTTTTTTAAAAAAAATTTTCGAAAATTTGAAGGTCATGATAATAATCCAGTTTGAATTTTGTCCAAGGATTCTGTTTGAGACAGTTAAAACAACAGACAAATACTATGTGTTGTAATGCTTGCCTGTATTCCTAGCATTTAGGAGGTAGAGGCACAGGATTAGCCTCAGTTCAAGGCCAAAGTAGTTTATAAAACAAGTGCTTGGCCAGCCAGGTGTATAAAGTAAGACTTGGTCTCCGAAACAAACAAAACAAACAAATAAACAACAATAATAGTAAAACCCCCAAATAATATTAGACATTGGAGGTAATGGAAGAGAAAAAGGTTAATTCAGAACCTTACAAATGTATTCCTAGCATTATAAAATTCTACATCTCTTCCAATGAACCATGAAGTCTATATTACTCATCTAGCTTTCTATCACCTGCCTTGTGAGCTTTCGTTTGAAAGGTGTTTACAGCTTTAAAACCTTTTGGTTTTATACTTTATATTTGCATTTAGTTTTTTTTTAAATTGGAGTTGTTTTTACTAATTTACTAATTTAAGTTCAGTGTTTTAACACTTAGCATATGACTTTTAGAGACTACTGACATTATAGTTAAAATAATGGTGCAAATAATTTTTTTTAATAAAATATTTTAAAAAAGGATATTCCAGGTGGTGGTGGCTCACACCTTTAATCCCAGCACTCGAGAGGCAGAGGCAGGTGGATCTCTGAGTTCAAGGCTAGCCTGGTCTACAGAGCAAGCTCTAGGAGAGGTAATGGGCAGGGCTACACAGAGAAACCCTGTCTCAAAAAACAAAAACAAAAACAAAAAACAAAAAACAAAAAACAAAAAAGGCAAGATACTTGTCAATAAGTTTCTGACAACATATGTTTACAAGTTCTGCTGTTTGGGTTATTCTAACTGAATAAATGTTTTGTAAATGCGTTCCTTAGCAATCTAGCAGTATTTCTCGGTACAAAAAAGAGGTGTGCACAAAACATGGAATATGCAAGTATTTGGAAGATCATTATTACATTTGTGATGGAATAAATAAGGCGTTCTTTCTTTTTCTTCTTTTCTTTTTTCTTTCTTTCTTTCTTTTTTTTTTCTTTCAAGACAGGGTTTCTCTGTACGGTTTTGGTGCCTGTCCTGGATCTCTCTCTGTAGACCAGGCTGGCCTCGAACTCACAGAGATCCACCTGGCTCTGCCTCCCAAGTAAGGTGTTCTTTCTTAAAGCCATGACTTCAGGTATGTGCCAGTTTAAATGAGCTTTCTGAGGAAACAGGGCCCTAAAATGTATCACTCACTGTTGCTATAAAATAGCACTAAACATTATTAAGCCACAGTGATTATTAATCAGGTAAATCCATTTCCTAGTAGAGGAGATAAAAATTGAGTCTGTGTATTCCCTTTATAAACAGAATTTATTGACAAAGGGTGAGAGTGCAAAAGAATCTAAACATTTGAAAGCCCAGGAGGACAAAAGTATTTAGGTAGGGGAATAAAACAGACGAGGAGTTTGGACTATGTAGTTGGTATAAGATTCTGTATATACAGTCACTTCTTGGTATCCCTGGGGGCTCTCATTCTAAAGATTGCTTTAGATTTCCAAACCTATGTATGTTCAAGTCCTTTATACACAGCAATGAAATAATTGCATATAACACAGATATTTTCCAATCTACTTTAAGTCATCCCTGGGACAAGGAATTATAATATACAATACAATATAAATGAAATTATATAAATAGTAGTTATACTGAGTTGTGTAGAAACCTAGCATGAGAAAACAATGTATATATTCAGTATAAATGGAAGTTTTCAGCTGCTTTTAATATGTTGTAATCTTGGTCATGAAGTGTTTAATTGTATTTGTGTATGACCCAGAAAAATGAATTGAAAACACGCATGGGTAAGATATTAGAAACACAAATTTAGGAGGCGGCTACAGAGAGGACTCAGTGGTTTAGAGTGTGTGTTGCTCTTACAGAGGACCCACCTCCTCCCAGAACCTGCATGTGTAGCTCCCAACCAGCTGCAACTCCAGCTCCAGGAGATCTGTGCCTGACTCACACATACATAAGCACACACACATGTGCAAGCTTGCACATGTGTATGTGCATGTACGTGTGTGCACACACATTAAAATATGATAAACCTTACTACAATTATTAAAAATAAAAGTACAAGTATGTTTCTGGCAAATTTATGCACAGTATCTGTGAAATAAAGTGAGAAGATACTTCCTTTATTACTCAGAACCTACATTTAAGTAAATTGGCAAAAACCTAAGGCCTGCTTTGTTTTTGCTAAACTTGTTATCTCATGGTAACAGGCCTAAGTTAGTTTCTCAATAGAGAGAACAATGGGGAAATAGAAACAGGGACTAAAAGCTGGAGGCATGTCTCAGTGGCGCAGTACTGGCTTAACATGTGCAATGTCCTGGGTTCAAGTCCTAGCACTGCAATGCTATCAATAAAGAACTGAAATAAAGAACCAATAGAAGGACAGATCAAACAGCTATGAGAATGAAATGTGAAGGTAGAGGAGAGCGGTGTCCAGAACCTAGAGATCATTGGTCTTTTAGCACATGGTCACTACTACCTACTATTGTGACAGAAAGGAGTTGCTAAATGGTTAAAAACGCTTTTAGACATGGACTAAGACATGTACTAGCATATATACAGAGAAGGAATGAAAACAGAGTCAAATAATGAATAAATGATAAGATCTGTAAGCGCACATCAAAATAAAAATGAACATAACACTTCAACATAAAGAATATATTTTCATAAATATAATGTATTTGCAGAAACAAAAGCTGAATCTCTTGTGTTATCTCAGATATTAGTTTTTAAAATACAAAATGTAGCTGATAGTTACACAGTAAATACATTTATTCCCGTAAGAAAGAATATCTGATGTTTAATCTAGTATGCCAAGTTAAAAAAAAATCAATGTTCAAATGATATTATAATACAGTTTTTAAATGTTTCCACCCAAATATATTTATAGATGAGCTACACAATTTAACTTACTACCAAGGTTAATTATAGATCACAGAAAATAGATAATAGTCTTTTTTATAGAGCGTATTTTAACTGTTTTATTCAACTAGTTCAAATTATTTGAAAGTGCAATGAAGAGAAAATTTCTCTTTCAAAAGTTGGACTCACTTCACTATCAGAATATTATTTTGACCCAAGAACACCACTGCTTAAAAAGAGCACCTACTTGCCTTTCCTGAACTTGTCTGCAGTTTCTGAGACAGATGTACAGACCAGGGAACGTGGCAAGCAACACACTCCATGAGTTAATACCTTAGTAACGACACTGTAGTTCTAAGAAATAGCAAGTTGACTTTTCAATGACTTATTGGTATATTTAAATATAATTTGAAAATCCTAAGAATTTTTGGTATTCACTATAGAAACGTTCACCTCAATTCTGTCTGGTCTTTATGGAAGTTAGCTGTTACACAGCCTCCCACCACCAGGGAACTAAAGGTGCTCCATTTTATTTTCTATCCATTTTCAAGAATAAATCAATTGTTTCTTGAGAGTGGTGTGCTTTTTCCACACACAAATAAACAAGGAAACAATCTTGATTTTGTTTCAACACAATGTTAGTTACTAAGGATTCTTAGGTTTCTTTCTAAGGTGCTTATGTACATATTCCTTGGCAAAGAATAAAGTGATTCCTGTTACTCTTTCACGTTTTATAAATTTCTTGCTTTCAGAAGAGGTGTCATCATTCTGCAAGAGCAGCAGCTCTGCACATTGCACCATAGGAACTGTTATGACATGCCTGTTTCCATAGCTACCACCGCAAGTGGGGAAAGGTGTCTGTCAGGGACCAATTTGCCTCTCCAGATGCACACTGGCACCAAAAGAAGAGATGGAACCCATAAATCTCAGCTAGGACCAAAAACTGCAGTAATAAGGAATGAAGTAAAACTGCATTAAATACCAGCAGTCACTACAAACACTATTGGAAACACTAAAAGCTACCTATAGATAAATGCTTTCCAGATACACATAAATAGTTTAAGCCTGCTATTAAACTGGCAATCAAATCAATTTAAAAATTATTTATTTTGTGATGGAGAGATTATTGAATATACAAGTAAATTGATAAAAAACTTAAAATTTATGAATTGACAGCAAATATAAAGATGCTAAAAATTAGTTTCTAGCTTCTTTGTCTTAATTAAAAACAACTGTTGTGGAGATACACTTGTTAAAATAACATACATATCTTAAAGTAATACAATAATACAAATCTTTTTGTGTCAAGTGCAATTAAAATAATTGAGAAAAATCTTTGGAAACAATGATGTTTAACAATAAAACTTCCTCATTTGTTTAAATTAAACTAGGTGGAACATCTTCAGTAGTGGGAATTTGGAGAAAGTGGAAAATTAGAAGTACAGAGACCAGTTATGCTATAAAATATAACAAAAACATCTTTTATTCAATGAAGCAATTCAAAATATAATGTAACAAGTCATAAATCTTGTGGTAATGCTTACACATAAGGGAATTTGGAATTAAGGTTTGAATAACAGAAATAACATTTTAACAGAAAAATATGAACCTTGTAGTGTTAGAAATAATTAAAAAGCATAATTACTTATTAATCTCAGAAGCTATAAATAGGTATTCAAAGACAATCAGCACTGACAAAGCATGTGATTGTTTTGTGTGCATTCTGAGAACCCAGCCAAAACTCTGAATACACCCAAACACGTCCTACCCATTTACACTGTCTGTGAAAATAGGTGCACATTATTGATTTTCCTCAGGCTCTCCAAGCATGCCCCAGAGATTTGAAAACAACATTCTATACATGACTAAAGAAGGCTTTGGAAGTACTCATACCTGCGGATTAGAGCCATCAAATCCTTCAGTATAAATGACGTTCTGGATGAACTGAAGCAGCTTCATGTAGCCTTGGGACAAAGAACTGTTGGTAAGAAGTGGTTCAAATACATAAATGGGCTTACTACACAGAAGTAAAATATCTATTCAATAACAGTAAGTAAACAACTAAAAGTATGAATTTATTGGAATAGTTAAGTATAAAAAATGTATCAAATTAATGTCAGGTAATTTAAAATATGAAGTCAATACGTAAAAAGGGAGCAAGTTACATCATCTCATACTAAATTGCTTAATTTTTGACATTATGGGAGGATAAAAATCTGTGGAGACTGAGATGACTTAATTATGTTGGGCTTAGTTAACTCCAAGAAAATTAATGATTTAATGAAGCAACCTAAAAGATGAAGCCACCATAGCTTTTCAGGAGTAATCATACATAATTAACACATAGTTAATGAACTGCTAGGCCACGTACTCCCAAATCAATGTCCCGGTCACCTGAGCTCATCTTCCATCAAAGTTTTAATTTTCTTAGAACAATCTGCTAAAATAACTTAATAATTTGAATTTTTAGGACACATTAAGATAAACAGTATAATCTACTAAATTTATTGTTTACCCACTTCTTTTGTTAAAAGAAGATGCAAAAATAAATGCATGGATTTAAGAAGACATCTAAATTATTTCTCATATGGTAAAGCATTGTTTATTACTTTAAAAAAAGTAAAATAATTTTTTAAGGTGCACTTGGGACTTAAAAAGAACACTTGAGATCTATCCCTTGTAAATGTGAGATTTTTCAGGGAAAACTTAGAAAGACTAAAGAACACCTGCTTCCTGAGTGCAGTTAAGAAGTGCAGCAGCCCATTTGCTTAGTCTGCAACATCAATAGAAGTTGACTCAGCAAAAATACATGTACATCTCAGTACATGTGTGCGCTCCTGAACAGCTGCCACTGACTTCAAAGTCCCTATCTTGCAGAAACAGAATGAACATGAGAAAAGAAAGCTTTTCTGTACAAGACAAATGTGACTCCAGGAGATGAAGGGCTGCAAATCATAGGCATGTTTCATGTGGTTACTGCACCCTTCAGGGACAACACAGGACATGATTTTCTACTTTTATATGAAGAACATGTTTATAACTAACTGTGTAAGGACAGTTTTGTAAGTGTCCTGTGTCAGCACACATTTTATGGTTAGTTCAACTTTCAGAATACAGTGCTATTATGTGAATGCAATGGACGCAATTTTCATCTGGGTAAATTAGCTTTACACAGGGGGGCTAGATCTGCTCTAAGATCCCAGATTATGAAATACATTGCAGCTACCAATCTGATGAATCTCACTATGGGTTGAAGGATTGCATATGTACACCCAGTCCCTCCTAATGCATTAACAGAGCCTCTGAATGTCCTCTTTTATCCATGTTGTAGAATAACAGGAATCTTTTTCAAGGTTAAATAGTACTCTGCCACACGTTGTGTGCATACCATAGTTTTTCATTTATCTGTTGATTTTCTTGGCTGTAATGAACACAGAATGCAGCTATCCCTTAAATACACTGAATTCCTTTCTTTAGATATAAAAGTAGTACTAGTAGATAACAATAGTTGTACTTTGAATTTTGTGATGAAGTGTCATACTGTTTTCCAAGTTTATACTAATTTCTACATCTACCAAGTTTACAAAGATTTCTTTTCTTTACATTTTCACCAGTACTTACCCTTTACCTTGTTGATAACAGCCACTGTAATAGTTGCAAGGCAACATCTCATTGGGGCTTTAATATACATGATACATAAATGATGAAAAATATACATAATATACATAATACTCCAATGACTAGTGATATTGAGGGTCTTTTCCCCCATAGCTCTGTTGTCTACTTGTATGTCTTTTTTTTTTTTTTTTTTAGAATACTGTCTACTCAGGTCCTTGCCTGTTTTTAAAATCGACTTTCTTTGCCATTGAATTGTTTGTGTCCATAAAAATATGAGGTATTAAGCCAGGTGGTGGTGGTGCACACCTTTAATCCCAGCACTTGGGAAGAAGAAGCTGGTGAATCTCTGTGAATTAGAGGCCAGCCTGGTCTACAAAGTGAGTTCTAGGACAGGCTTCAAAGCTATATAAAGAAACCCTGTCTTGAAAAACTAAAAAAAGAAAAAAAATAAGTATTAAGCTCTCTCTCAGATGTTCTCTCTCTCTTTCACTTTCCCCTCTCATTCCTTAGACTGTCTCTTGATCTTGTTCAATATTTCATTTTGGAGAATGTAAGTGAAGGCATAAAACCAATACATCTACATAAAACAATCCACTAGCTAATGATGCTTAGAATCTTTTAAGTAATAAATTTCTTGAATTAATTGAAGTTCTTAGAGAGTAAAGTTTTTGCAAAAATAAATTTATGTATGATAATTACTAATATTAACTTCTGAATGAATAAGATAAAATCATTTAAAATGAGATTTTTGTCCCTTACTAAAACACTAAGCACTACTAGTTACTTCACATAGCTATTCTATATTTATAAAAACCATAACATATACACATATTGATAAAAATAAGTACCTTCTATCTCCATTGGAAATTTTGGATTTATTATTGGTTCTCCAATGTTGAGAAATTTTAGTGTGTGTGTGTGTGTGTGTGTGTGTGTGTGTGTGTGTGCATGCGCATGTGCACATGTGTCTAGTGATAGGAGTTTGCAAGAAGGATATTTGTCTACAAATAAGACAATGGCTTTGTTATTACTATTCCAAACATTTAACAAAGTTTTGACTATTTCAAATATTTAAAGGCTGTCCACTTTTTAAAATTATTATTTACTTCTATGTGCATTGGTGTTTTTACCTGCATGTATGTCTGTGTGAGGGTGGAACTGGAGGTACAGACAGATGTGAGCTGCTATGTAGGTGCTGGGAATTGAATCTGGGTCCTCTGGGTTCTTTGGAAGAACTATCAGTGCTCTTAACCTCTGAACTATCTTTCGAGACCTATAGCAGCCCATTTTGAACCACACATACATACTATTTTGCTTTACTCATAATTTTAAACAATTTTTATATTAAAATGAGCTAACTTCAGTTCTATGTGTTTAAAGCTATCAGAATATATAGAAATATAAAGCATACAAATAGTAATTTGAACTAATTTCTAAGATTTATTTTTATTAGTAGTGTTTTGTCTACATGTGCATGACTGTGCCTGAGGTCAGAAAGCGGCATTAGATTCTCTGCAAATGAAGTTATAGATGATTATGAGCTACCATGTAGGTGCTGGGAATCAAATTCCAGTTCTCTGCAAGAGTAACAGGTGCTCTCAATCACTCAACTAGCTCTGTAGCTTTGGAACTAATTTTGAACCTTAAAATACCAAGTACTTAAAATTGGGCAACAGGAGAAAAATACATTTTTGTCTTTAAAAAGATAACTATTTTGTCTGTTAAAAGATAAATTACAAATATAAAATAGAACATGGAATCACAATAAGTAGTTGATAAGAGAAAAATTTACAGGCAGAACGCAGACTTTTGGTATACTGCTTAAGAAGCCTACCTGATTTTAGTCATTTCAGTTAATAAAATGCTTGGTACACAGTAAATACTGAAGAGACTTTGGTGTCACAGCATTTGATGGATACCTTGTGATAAAAGTACAGTCATTATCCTTATTTTGTGGTTGGGAAAATTAAGGCTCATTATAGGATAAATGACTTGTCTAAGGTTATATATCATTAAGTGACAGAAATGGCATGTAAAATGAAAATATTTGCTGGGCACGGTGGTGCATGCCTTTAACCCCAGTGCTTGGGAGGCTGAGGCAGGCAGACCTCTGCTGAGTTTGAGGCCAGCCTAGTCTACATAGTGAGTTTCAAGTAGCCAGGGCTATATAATGAGCATGTCTCAACATAAACCAACCAAACAAACCTGAAAACATTCTAAAGCTGTGACAATTTGCTCTTTCAATTATACTATGTTAAAGCCTCTGAATGAAGTGCTTGAGGAGTCTAAGGGGTTCACAAACACTGCTGTGGTTCACAGGAACTTAGAGTACGGTTTCATTCAACTCATTGAATGAAGTACTCCAGACTGCAGTTGTAGGGAGAGAGCTTCTAGCTATACCCGTGAAATCTTCACCAATGTGCCTCGGTTGTATTTAACTTGGAGTGTAATAAAATAAGGGAAATTTTCATACTAATTGATAACTGAGCACCACCACACACACAGCAAGAAGGCCTTGGGAGGCCTCACAACTAGCTCTGGCTTGACCTGTGCCAACAACTCAGCTCAAGGTGCGACACAGGCAACTTTAAATTTTCTCTTGTCTCTCTTATCCACCATGATTTTAAAATTATATGGTTCAAGAATGCTTTTTCTCATTAAAGTAATTTGCTAGGATTTAAAAATAAGAAACTCTGGCCACTTAAATATGTGTTTAACAACCTGATAGAAATATTTGAGAGAAAAGCAGAGCCATATAGAAAATTAGGACTATCATCCTCAAAAATTATCATCCATAATTACATATTAATTAAAGTAAAGATGAAGCACCTTTTCACATTATTTTGGAAGCCAATGGGAAAATAAAATTTATCTTACCAAAGTTCTATTTGCATGTGTACTTCAAGGATTCAACTATGACAAGTAAGAAACACTTTATAAGGCAATAGGTACAATACATGCCTCAACTAATTGTATAAAATACTTTGCTGAGCTAAAGGTCTATTAGCATATAATTTGCATGTGATTCCAGAGATTGTGAAGTCTTTTCACAAGTAATTTTCAAGTTAAAAATTTCATTAGGATTACCCTGAAGGCTGTCACTTACTGGCTTTTCTTTTCCTGCTTTTCACCTACCATTGAATTTGCATCTGACTATGGAAGCTCAACTAAGAGAGAAGGACAGGGAGTCTAAGAAAGCATTCAAGAGTGTGAAGACATCAATGACCAGCAGAGATCTCTGAACCACAGCTGGAAAAATACTTCCCGCCATGGCTAAGCAATTCCCTGTTTGGCATAGAGACTGCTAAGTGAAGATATGATAATCTCTATGAAAAATAATTCAGACTGACACTACATTGCCTCCCATCAGTAACTGACTTTAGATAAATTATTAGATTATGTCTCCTACAGGCCCTAACAGTTGTGTGGGATATCCAACCCTGGGCCACCACTCACTTTCTAATATTCTGCTCTTCAGTTTCTTGGTCTTCTCCATTTATTTACCCTTCCTAAGCTGTTTCTTTCACTATCACACATCAGTTAGTGTCATTATCAAATAATCAGCCATCTACAATTGCAGTTTCATGTACTTTCCTCTCCAGCTACTTTCAATCTTCCTAGGCCATCATTTACAGTGGACAGCTTTACCTTATTGTGGTACACTTAGTAGCATCTTAATTAACTATCTTGTTCCATGGCCATTCTCTATCTTCATTTTTTTTTCCCTTCTTCTTTTTCATAGTCAAGTTTCTTAGCAAAACTATTCTGGCTAATCCAAATTTCTATGGACTCGTCATGTGCCTCAATGCAGCTGAAAATGGGCAGAGAAAGGTTCACTCACTGGACTGCTCTGACTTTAAACTCACAACTATAAATTCAAGAGGCTATCGAGGTAGCTTGGCAATCTGACTCTCCTAGACGACAATTTCACCTCTTCTCCATTTTGATTCAAACTTCCAGCATCATTTCTTTTATCACACTCATGACCTGAAAACAGAAACAATCAAGATACACCTAGTACAATGTGAATCCAGAAGACACACTCACTACTGTATGTATCTATCCACCTGCTGTAGTTTGGATATTTCTGTCTCCCCAGATTCCTATTTTGACTTTGACATACAATAATGTTAAGAGATGGGATCTTTAGGAGGTGACTGGCTCATGAGGATTAAGGCCTCAGGAATGGGATCAGTATCCTTATAAACAGACCTAAAGGAGGCTGTGTCCTCTTCTGCCATGTGAATTGACTGACAGTTCTGGTATCTGTCTATGGAGAAAAATCTTCACTAAAATGTAATCCTGCCAGAACTTGAGTTTGGACTTCTAGATCCTTGGCATGATGAGAAGCAGTCTTCTTGGGTCAAGCTTTCCTGGTTTGTGATATTTTTCTTGTAAAAAGCCCAAAGGGAATAGGCCCCCCATCATCACCTGCACCATATGCAGTCTTTCGGCAGGTTGCCACATGAACCATCTAAAATCCCTCTCCTGAGCTGTGCACACACCTGGTTCTCTCACGCTCCACTCCAGCGGCACTCTCTTCTTTCCCACATTATCAACTCCCCCTTTCTACTTATTTCATGTAAGTAAACATATCCTCTTTTTGCCCAATAAGAACACCTCTAATCCTCCCTCTTCTGCCAGATATTACTCTATTTGTCTTTGCACTAAAGTACCTTGAATTTTGTAATATTTGATATTTGTGGTCAATTTTCTCCTTACATTTGTACCTAAATCCAATGAGGCTTCATCTTCATCATCTGAACAAGACTGCTTTTATCACGGTGACTAATGATCTCAGTGGGTTCTTTTTTTCTTTTTGTAGCAATTGTAAGATGTAATTTACACACACACACACACACACACACACACACACACACATCTTTGACAACATGTCATTGTTTATGATAAATTCACAGAAATGGAATAATAGTAAAAAGATAGTAGATAATCTAACTTTTGATTCCTTTTCCTAAGATTGTTTCAATAACTTTTACTCTCACAATTAATGTGAGTGAATGTTTTTTCCATATCATAGCTAACACAGGGAGCTATTTTAACTGCCTGAAAGTTGAAAAGTGCTATCTCTGATGTGAGCTCACATATTTCTGAAGAGGTGAGGCTTGCTGACTGTGACTGTATTGTCTGTGGAGAATAGAACTACATTTTTAATATAGTTCTATTAGTCTGTTTTTGCTTTTATTATCTGTACACTTCAGCATATATGAAACCTTAGAATCTTTCCTCAATATTTTGGAGATTTGGATGCTATCTTCTTAGCTCTTCAATGTTACCATCTTTCTTCTTTCTCATGAATCAGTAACAGTTGTTTTCAAATATTTTTCTTTAGCTCACAGTTCATAGACTGTCACTTTGTTCACTAGTTTTAAGTTTCCAAGTTACTTGGCTGTTTGGCTTTGTTGACTCCACCTGACAAAACTTCAACTCTGCTTGCAAACACCCAGGAATCTCAGTCCAGGCATAAGAGAGACTCACACCTGGTAGCCTTCACTGCACAGTAAACCTGCTAGTACATTGATTTTGGAGTCTCTGGCATACACACCTGTGAGAAAAGAAACTTCTGGCTTTTATCCATCACCCAACCTCACATATTTTGTTATAGTAGCACAGATCTATCACCATTTCAGAGAGATTTCAGTTTATCATGGCAGGAAGGTATGGTGGAGTTCATGGTGATAGGAATTTGTAGCAGAGAGCAGACCATGGGACTAGAACCAGGGCTCTAACTCTGACGCCTGCTCCTAGTAACTTACCTCCACCAGCAAGACTCTGTTTCAAAAAGGCTCCAAAGTCTTCATAATAGTTACATAAGCTGTGACAGAGTGCAGGCTATTCGAGATTCAAACCATAACAAAGACCCTAATCTCTAAATAATTTGATATGGGGTGAAGGACTAAACACACAAGTTTGGCTAGGATGCTAAGATTTAGCAGTGCAGTGATTTAAATGAGAACTGATCCTATTGTGTAGTTATTTGAACACTTGGTTCTCAGCTGGTGGGACTTTTTGGAGAGTTTAGGGTACAGTCTTGCTGGAGGAGTTGTGTCACTGGAGGTGGACCTGTAGATTAAAAGTCCCGGCCACTTCCAGTTCACCCTCTCTGCTTTGTGCTTCTGGTTGAAGACATGAGGTCTCAGCTTCTTGTACCAGCCATGAGGCCTGCCCGTTGCTGCCATGCTTGCTGCCACAGTGGACTCTTACCCTCTGGATCCATAAGCCAAAATAAATGCCTTCTTCCATAAATTTCCTTGGTCATGGTATTTTATCACAGGAACAGAAAGGCAATGAATACAAGTGGGAGTAGCAGGTTGGGTAGTATGTTAGGTTTGTTGTTCAACAGGAAAACTGCCTGCTGTTCTGGCTGTGGAATGGCAGTATATTTTAGTAAGGAAACAAATCCATTTGCTGTTTTTGGACATACCTGTTATCAAAGGTTAACTCAAAACAATGTCCAATTAAAAAGTAAATCAAAGTTACAGAATTTTTCTCAGAATGAGCTTTTGTCATCCTCATCTTCCCATGCTGTGACATTCAGGATAGTGAAGTGTTAAAGCTATCCTTTGGGTGTGCAGGTAGTGTCTCATGTCTTAGGCTATTCTTTAGCTTTTGATCTTCCCTTTCCACCTGCCCAGGGCTGGGGCTTGTAGGCACCAGCTCTCCAAAGCAATAGTAACAATATTGTGATATATGTCAAGTTTTTATGCCTAGGCTCTAATTTGAAAATTTACAGTATATGTATGAACATTTTCTATAGATAAACTTAATAGTAATTTAAAATTAATTACTGCAAATTTCAAATGACCTTCAGTTTTACTTGCTATAAAAAATCTTCACATGTTATCAATAGTGCCTTTAGAAATTATGAAATTATATATTGTATCTCACACATGGTAGTGGGACACAACTATATCCTCTAGTCTTAATTATAGGAAAAGTATAGACAAGTATAAGGCCTGGCTTTATTGTTTTATAAATGAACCATGTCAGTGAAATGAGCATACACTTTTCATAAATTAAAATAAATCTCACATGGTAAAGTACCCATATTCAAAATTAATTTAATTACATGTTTAAAGTTTAATTACATTTAATTAAGCATTTAAGTTTAATAGGAAATAAATGAATTATCAGTTAACTACTATGAAATGAAATACTGCCTTGGTAATTAAAATCTATAAATTTTCCTATTCTGTGTGAAACTGCTAGCTTTCAAAAAACATTCCAGCAATTATACATTTTAAAGACCATTTGACTACATCCTCATAGTTTATCAAAGTATAGTTTTTTGGCCCCTCAGCTTGGTGAGCTGCATATTTCTCACAATGTGGAGGTTTTACAAACATGTTTTTGGGTGTTGCCTTAGTGCAGTGGTTGCTGCAACCCTTTAATATAATTCCACAACCATAAAATTATTTTGCTGCTACTTCCATGACTGTAATTTTGCTACTGTTATGAATCATAATATAAATATCTGATATGAGACCCCTATGAAAAGGTTATTTGACCCCAAAGTGTCGTGACCTACCGGGTGAGAACCACTGCCTTTAGTGACTTATAATTTGCAACAATAGTAAAGTTGCCTAGAGTCTCTGAATTCTAGTTCCCATAAACTATGATGGTATTATTCAGCTCAAAAGTCTGTTGATAGAAGTAAATGGATAGGTTATGGTCATATACCTGAACAGTCCCCTTCTTGAAAGAGACATTTGACTAAAGTTAATTTCTTCCTCCCTTTACCTGAATGAGTGAATGAATATAAACCTCATATTATCTGGCTTAACAAGGTTTGCTCCTTACAATAAATATGCCTATTTTAAATGATAAAGCAATGGTCTTTTTTGTTTACACTATCCTTTATACATGCTTTACTGGATTTTTGTGGTGCTAGGGATTGAATGTATGCTAGGCAAGCACTCTACAACTCAGCTATGGGCCTAGCTCACATTTCTTATTTATATGGCTGAGCATTCTTCGAATGAAACATATAGAATTACTGCCATCACAGAATTCTAAGTCAGCAATAACTTTGAATGCAGGTATTATCACTTTTTGCTCACATGCTTGTGTGTGTGTGTGTGTGTGTGTGTTTAGTTCAATGGGTAGTCAAAGTTGGGAAACTAGTATTTATTGACATAATGATTCAAAGTTAACAATAACAAAAGTAATATGGGTAAATATGTGGTATTTCTGTTTCTTAGCCCCCAACTTTTACATGAGGGTATTGTGACTTCTCTGAATTCAAGGGGGGATCCCAAGAGCACAGCAGGATGAAGTCAGTACCAGAATCATGTTTTCATTCCTTCATTAGTACTCTTTTGTCTGCAACAAAACAATGAAAATGGCAGACACCAAAGCCTTCAAAAGGAATGAAGCACAAAGAAAGAGTTACAACATGTTCTCCTGGTTCTATCATTTTGTTGAGACCCTGCAAGACCTACATACATCAACATCTTCTGGAAAACAGAAATATTTGCTCATGATATAAGGATGACAGAAGGTAATAAATGCAAGATGCATAGTAGTGCACCCGACACATAGTAGTCATTCTTTAACATAGCCACTAAACTAAAACAGTACCCATGTGACATTATATGTCTCTGACTATAGAGAACCTGTTAACAACGTGAAAAAATTCTGAAAAAGACTTAAGTTGAATAGTGTTGACTAAATGTTCAGGTATTATTTCTAGAACAGACACAAGACATTTAATTTCACAATTTCTTGTCTATAAACTCTAATAATTTAAAGATGATTTGATAGTGCTAAAAAAAAACCCCAACAACACAGGCTACAATCTGTTCAGTAGCTTACTGTGGTAAGAGCTGAAAGTAAGTTTTCTAAATATCTTACACATTATATAATATCAAGTCTGTAACTTTCAGAATTCTGCTTTAATAAATTTTTGTCACTATAAACAGGTTATATTGTTTAAAAAACTCTAAACTATTTTGCCACCTAAATTACAGAGTGTTTTATTTACAGCATCACTAAAAGTATAATGTCTTAATATAAATGGAATATTAAAAAGCATAAAGTGATAGATAAATGGAGCTTGGTTGTCAAGAGTGTGTGCCTTGCATGCACAAAGCACCAGGTTCAAGACCCAGTACTGCATAAAAGCAGGTACAGTGGCATATAGAATAAGCCCAGCTCTCTGGAGGGAGCACTTAGGAGGATCAGAAACCTCAGGGTCGTAATTGGGCATACAGTTTGAATTCAGACAGGACTCAATAAAAAAATAAAATAAAATAAAAAAAGCAAAAACATATACTTGCTTATCCTTTAAAAGATCACTTACTGAAAAGTATTAGCAAGCAGCTAATTGTAACTAGCTTGGTATCCAGGTCTATCACATTATAGTAGTTTACAGAACCAGAAAAAAATAAAAACAACATATAATAGGATATTACAAAATACATGTATAATTTCTTATATATTGTACAAAACTAGCATTATTGGGCTATACCTTTGCATATGAAATATTCAAAATTCAGGTAAAAATTCAATCTACTGATATCTGAAGTCTGAATTTGCTGTTGCACGATCAGTTGACTTACCAGGATTCTCCCTTAAGTTCTGAAGTTATGTGTTCTGGAAGGAAGAATCCATGCCATTTTGAACTCTCTAGAAGCTCCTGAGAAATCCTTTTTGATACATCATAATAGTGACCAAATCGTGAAGATGACACTGGTCCAACCTGCTGGAAAATTGTGCTGGTTATTAAAATAACATTATTTTATACTATAATTTCTTTGTCCTACATCAAGCTAATGAGGAGAAGTTGATATACATATACTTATTGAATTTAAAGACCCATACAATAGCCTTTATTAGCCAAACTATATACAGTGAGGAATTAAACTTTCTACTCTCAAGTTTTTTTCAGTTAATGATTCCTAGAGTTAGTAATAATTGATATACTTCTCTCATTTTAAAACTATTCTGTACAGCTCTTTCTAAGTTAAAAATGTAATATACATAATTCTTAATGTATGTAAAATAGCTCACATTCTTAACGACAAATTGAATAAAGAGATATAAGAATTAAATGAAGTTAAGCCAAATTAATTCATTGGTTGGAAGCTCCAAAAGAAATCAAGTATTTAGATTTGTTTAACTAAGCATCATATTGAAACTAAATGCTCATAGGACAATGTGTACACATGCACAATATGTCTTATAAACTTAAACGAAGCTGATGGTGTAAGATGTATCAGAGTCCAGACAGGATCAAGGCATACGTGAGAGTGAGAGGATGTGTGGAAACTATGTGAGACCATCAGAAACTTGGCATGATCATTAGTTCATGGTTTTACATTCTTTATTAACAGTTTCCCCAAGAAACCATCTTTCTCTTAGGAGACTAATAACTATTGGTACTGAATTTATTTACATATGTGAGTAAAAATCTATTAACTATTGGTCTGAATGGACTCTAGGTTGATTTTAATGAATACATTCCCTGCCCCCATACCCTTCTACATAAAGTTGAACTATTAACAAATTCTACCCGGCAACAGCTTTCCATAAATGCTCTGGCCTGATGTTTATTGTGACCATTCCTGAGTGCTAAGAAACTGGCAAACTTGGGGATGCTGAAAACAAATATAGTCTCTGCAGAAATGTGAGAACTCTTAGTGGGTTCTTATCTTACAGAATGACAATTTTTTAATTCAGTTAAACATGTTTGCTTGACACTAGCTATGTGCATTTAAGATTTCAATGATTCATATTCCTAAATTAAGTGCTTATAAACATCAAATTATACAGTCACATGAAAAAAAACATCATGAAGTCTAATAGAAGCATTTTTCCTAGATTGAGTCTGTGGGTGTGATATTTATTTTCTAAATAAAATGAATGTGCATCTCTCCATAAGGTACTATTTATTTTCATTAATGAAAGACATCTATTAGTTGGCTTCAATATAATCTTTTCAATGCAATAATAATATGTGCAGAATTATGGTTCCTAAGACACAAATTCTCCATTTATTATGAAAAGTATTGACAAATAAATTATATAAGATTAAAATAAATTTCTTAAAAATACGGTGTAAAGGTTTTTAAATGTAAAGTTATTAGTCTAAAGCAATTTAAACAAGGTCTGTTCTTTGGCCTATAATTGATTCTTTATCCGGATTATAGTTCAGAATGTTTTTACTGCAATCTCTGCGAGAGCTCATCTTTTTATTGTGTAAGTCCAAGCCCTCTTAATGTTTCAGAAAGGCCTTGACTAACTGAACTTTGATCTGATGTCTTCATTGAGAAAAACACCAGGTTGCCCATTTCAGATGCAAATCCCCCTAAGGCCCAATAGAATTTAGTAAAGACAGCAAAAAAGAAGAAACCAGAAGTTTCCAGGATCCTCTTTGGGAATCCTGGGGCACACTGGTGTCCTTAATCCATGCTACTGCATGGATTAAGGTAGGTGATAACCTTTCCTGATTCAAAAGAATAAGCTGAGTGCCTACAAACTGGGTGGAGACTAGGCTTTGGCTATAATAAAACACCATGCAATAAAAGCTGGGTCTATGTCAGAAGCCTCTGAAAAGGCCTCAATGTACCACATTCCCAGGCCTGGTAGGGAAGCTTGCAAAAGCCTACCTGAATCAAATAAGCATGAATAATCTATTTTAGCAGACTGACCATGGGGAGAGAGAAAGAAAGAGAGACTTTTCACTTCTTTTAAGTTTGAGTTAATAAATTTATTAGTGGATTGAAGGTTCTTGAAGTCCCATGCACTCACAGAAATATACCACATTACCAAAATGCAAGGTATGCTTTTTAAGTTGCCGTCACTTTTAATGTTTTTAATTATAATATTAGTGTGCTAGAATTCTCAGATTTTGGATGAATCAAGGCAGAAAATTGATTTCATGCTGTGACAGTTTACATACAGACCACAAACAATTCATTAAAATGTAAAAATAAAACTGGCAAATTTTCTTACTATAATTGTTACTAACTTATTTAGATGCTAAGACCAAATATGACAGGAAAAATATTGATAAGGTAGACACAAAGTTTTCATTACTGATGAAAGATTTCAATCTTTTAATAAAGGAAAACAAAACAAATATATTCTTATAGGATAAAAAGTTTTGCAAATTTTTCTATCCAAGACACATAATATTAGCATACAGTCAGATTTCTGAAATACTAGAATCTTTTGAGACCTAGCAATTTCCTTTGAAAATAAAATCTTACTGTTGTTACTCTAACAGTGTTTATCTATAAAAATATCATTGTCATAAAAATTAAATTGCAATTTATTTCAACCTATCATGAAAAAGCAGTTCATTTATTTCATGTGCTAAGAACATGTTGCTTTAATTTTACATATGACAACTTTTATTGCTTACATAACCTACCTTTTACTTTATCATCTGTAGAATAGAGAAAAACTGAAGTTTTCACTATGCTAAAAAATGAAATCTGATGGGAGTCCAGGAGGAAATCTGAGCAACAGAACAACAGCACACTCCAACACCACCACACTAGAGCTCCAGTGTGTTAGGAAGCAACAAACTACAGAGGAAACACACAAATAGTCTATGTAAGCTCTGTCTCACCACTGTCAGCAAGTCTTGTTTCTGAGAGTGTAGCCTAACAGACAGCAAGAATCCAACCACCCACTAAACCACGCAGAGCCCCAGCTCAATCACTAGAACTGGGCTAATCACGATCTTACTATGCTCTCAAAATAATCTATGCAATATTGGCAATTAATGTTGTATACATTTGAACATAATACGAATATTATTATTACTAAGTTATGATTCATTAGAGAATCAGAAAATTTATCATTGTTCTTTGTAATTCCATTGCTTTACTGAAAAAAAATTGTTGCACATTGACATATTAATTATCTACCAGAATTGTTGTGGCTAAACCACTAATTTTAACAAGAGTCTGATATGCTCCCATGACTCGCTGGAAGACTGGTTGGTACTAGAGTCCTACAATTCTGAAGTGAAATCCAGAATGCACTGCAGGCCAGCAATCTGAAGGGTGAGGAGTGAGTGGGTACTAACAATCAGGGAGAAGGCAAGTCCACCTATGACAGAGAAACTAAATCAGTAGTGATACAGGAAGGATTCTTAAAACTACATATTCGTTGGGTTGAGTGACACATTTATGCATTACTAAGTGCCTAACTTCTGTATCCACACCCTCATATTCCCCAAATAGACTAGGACTACACTTGTTGGATTTGGTAACAATTTACATTAAAGGGCATCTCTGATCATCGATATACCTCATTTTGGACTACTTTTACTTCTTTACTCTTAAACCAAAACAGTGAAACTTCATTTTGTTCACAGAAATATAGAAAGCTAAATGTTTTTGTTTGTTTTATTTTCAAACTGGGAATTGCAAAGTAATGCCTAGACTTCGAAAAAAGATGAAGACAAGTGTGGCCAAGGATCATTGGTACAGGTTAGTCACTGAACATAAAATTATTGTGATGGGCCGAAAAAGAAAAAGAGAAAAAGGAAAAAAAGACAGCAAAGAAGCCAGACATAATTCTTATTTCTTAAACTGGAGGCATGCATTTGTAAACAGAAGCAAACTTAAATTTGAGCACTGACAATAAAGTAAAAAGAAGCGATTACTTATGGTAGTATTAATGATTGCAATTTGTTATTTAATTTACTAATTCATTTTATGGAATATACATTACATACCAATAAAGCAAAAACATTCTCTTTCTCTTTCTGAGCTCACATCCTAAAATAGACACAAGAGAAGTACTGAAATGGATATATGACTTTCTACTTTAAATAATGTATTGAAGAAAGTAAAGCAGTGAAAGAGAAAGCAATATTTCATGCAGCATGAAAAAGGAAGTCACTGTAGATGATATAGTATTTCAGCAAACCCCCAGAAAAAAAAAAAACAGAATACTGAATAAATAGGAGAATATTCTAAATTATAACTTACAAAGAAACAATGGAAGTCCCAGGAAAGATGGTGGTTCTGCCTTTTTGTGATCTCTTGAAGTATAAGTTATGATAAGGGGGCTGAGAAGATGCTCAGTCATGCTACACAAGCATGAGGATCTGAGTTAAGATTCCCAATACCCATCTAAAACCCCTTGAAGTCAGAGACCGGCATATCACTGATGCTCACTGGCCAGCCAGCCAGTTGGTTATTTCCAAGTTCAGTAAGAGACACTGTCTCAAAACTTAGAGCGAAAATAACTGAAGAAAGACATTGTGTTGGGCTGGAATACAGCTCAGTGACAGATGCTTGCCTAGCAAGTATGAGGCTTTAAGTTCTGTTCTCATCACTGTAAAACAACAGCAGCAGTAGCAACAACAAATAAAGATTCCTGATATCAATCCAGGCCTCCACGTGAGCACACACACACAAAGTGAGGTCAGAAGGAATATCTTCTATCCTTAGCAGAAGAGGAGTGAAAGAACATTGCAAATCATCAAAGGGAGTGTGAAGCCAAGTGAGAAGTGTGGGGAAAAGGAAGGCTGGCACAAACACAAGCAAGATGAGCTTAAGTCTCACGGAGAAGAAACCTCCAAGGGAAGCAGCAATTGGTATCTAGCCATAACCCTTGGGTCCCTACTGGGCTCGGGGTAGGTGGTAGCTGACAAAAAAGGGCTATCCTGACTTCAGCTAGAGAGCTGTAGGAGACTGGTAGCCAGAGAAATGCTGCGCGGAAGGCGAGTAACCACAAGCTGGGAACATCCTGAGCAGAGAGACAGGTAGGGCAGCCAGAGATGCTGGGGTGGAAGTACTGCACAGGAACCCAATGCTGAGAACATTCACAACCACCTTTGGGTGAAATCAACTAAAAAAAAAAAAAAACCATGGGAAATACTACCTGTAGCTAGAGTTTTCCTGCCTTGCCCACAGTCAGGACAAATCTTTGTCACCCGCCAGTCCCACAGCCGCTCAGACCCAACCAAGTAAACACAGAGACTTATATTGCTTACAAACTGTATGGCCATGGCAGGCTTCTTGCTAACTGTTCTTATAGCTTAAATTAATCCATTTCCATAAATCTATACCTTGCCACGTGGCTCATGGCTTACCGGCGTCTTGACATGCTGCTTGTCATGGCGGCGGCTGGCAGTGTCTCTCTCACTCATCCTTCCACTTCCCAGAATTCTCCTCTCTCCTTGTCCCGCCTATACTTCCTGCCTGGCCACTGGCCAATCAGTGTTTTATTTATACAGAACGATATCCACAGCACTTTCCTTTTTCTTTTTTTTTTTTTTTTTAAAAAGGAAGGTTTTAACCTTAACATAGTAAAATTACACATAATTTAGGAATTTGGGCGTAGCTTTTCTTACTACTTCCTGCTGGAGGGGGGGGGTGTATCTTATGGGGACACAAAGAAAACTTTAGGATTATGGAGTAGTCCATGAGGCTGTATTGTCTGGGCCAGTTGCCTTCAAACCATTCTGGAGGTTGGATCATCTGGGCCATGGTGTCATCGGAGACCTTTCAGGGGGTCTTGGCTGGTCAAACCTGATGTATCTTAATCTGGAACAAATCCATAGCCACTGGCTTTTTGTGGAAACAAAAGCAGAGCCTCCTTTCCAAAGCAACATATCCTTACATCCAAATTTTGAAGTCAAGGTACCTTTAAAATATACATTTTGGCATAACTCAACAGCTTTTGCAATCAAATGTTTTTCTTCAGTTACGAATATCAAAGAGAACATAATCCAGATTCTCTTTGTGGTAGCCATCTTTATGTGGCTTATTTTTTTATATTACCTTGAGTCTACTGCTTTAAACTGCAGCATTCTAAGACTGAAACAGCACTGTGGCTGCTGGCTCCGCCCACTTCAGCTTTCCAACATGGAGGTGGTACGTCTTCTGCTAGCTCTGGGAGCCATCAACTCTCAGAAATAGTGGGTCTATGCTTCTATCAAAGCAGCGTGTAGCCCAGAACTAGTAAGTAGTAAGAGAAGCTATGCCCAAATTCCCAAATATACCAAGCTGGCTTTGGAGATGTGTAAAAGTTAAAACCTTCCTCTTTAAAAAAAAAGGGGGGGGGAAGTGCTGTGGGATGGTCTGTATGTTAAATTGCTCTGATTGGTCAATAAATAAAACACTGATTGGCCAGTGGCCAGGCAGGAAGTAGGAGGGACAAGGAGAGAGGAGAATTCTGGGAAGTGGAAGGCCGAGTGGGGGAGACACTGCCAGCCGCCACCATGACAAGCAGCATGTGAAGACCCCGGTAAGCCACAAGCCACGTGGCAAGGTATAGATTTATAGAAATGGATTAATTTAAGAGTAAGAACTAGATAGCTAGAAGCCTGAGCCATTAGGCCAAACAGTTTAAGCAATATAAGTCTCTGTGTTTACTTGGTTGGGTCTGAGTGGCTGTGGGACTGGTGGGTGACAGAGATTCGTCCTGACTGTGGGCCAGGCAGGAAAACTCCAGCTACAACTACCTCTGCCATGGGTCTACACAGCACCATGGAAACATAAGAAGTGTGTCCAACCCAGCAGAGCAGACAGAGGCATTTTCTCAGGCATGGACTGTGTGGCATTTGGAAGGGAAACAACCAGGATCCAACTCGATTGCATTTTTGAGACTACATATCTTCTCTCCACTTTGCAGAGGTAGCTACAAAACCCAAATGTTGGTGTGGGAAAAACCGTGCTGTGTGTGTGTGTGTGTGTCTAGAAGAAAATACTAGCAGATGTTATATTTTCCATTTACTTTAATTTTTTAAAAAATGAAACCTTTATATTTCAATTGTGCAGCTATTTATTTTTAGCTCAGATCTTGACCAAATAAGCACTTATGACTGTGCAGTTTGTATCCCTAGTCTGTAGTACTCACTTCCTGAAAGACCCCCAGCCTCCCCGCCTAACATAGCTTAGCTCAGCTGTTTTTGAATAAAGCCTGAGAGGTACTGAGGAGTTCAGTTAAAGGTCAGAAAAACACCCTGTACCCTAGACAAGAGCTAGGCGTGGCGAGCTCGGGGAGAAACCACGAGCTGACCTGGGTTTGAACCTGGCCTCATCTGAATCATCCAATCAGAACTGGCCTCATTTGCATCATCCAATCAAAACCCTGTAACCAGGCTTCTTGCCCGAGCTTCGGCTGCCCGACCCTATAAAAACCCTCTGCTCCAGCCCGTGGGCGCGCCAGTCCCTTGAGCTTCTTGAGAGACTGTGTCGCCCCGGGTACCCGTGTTCCTGAATAAAGCCTCTTGCTGTTTGCATCTGATTCGTGGTTTCGGTGTGATCCTTGGGCGAGGGTCTCTCCTGAGGGAAGACTGCCATCAGGGGGTCTTTCATTCCCTCCTTACTTGTATTTGCGCTCCTTTCCCTTTCCCATTTCAGTTCACTTTTAAAAATACCCTCAGATCTAAAGACCTATAAACTATGTTTCCCTATACCACCTGATGTACCTCTGCCTGAACCTTATCAGGGACATAATACCTAGTATCTGTTACTGTAGTTTTACATCAGAATTGTCGTCAAATAATTCTTGGTTACTATAGTCAGTTTTTGTCCTATATAGTAGTGGGAACACAACCCAAGCAAATGCAAAGCACCAAGAAGACTCACATAAAATAGAAAAACTGGAGGACATAATCATTCCCAAAGATATACAAAACACAATAACAACAAAATACACAAATGAGAAAACAAGCCAATAAACTTCTACAAGCTCCTGGCTCCGAGAGTCTGAAATGAAAGACATGAGATAGCTCAAGTGTCAGAGAAGGATTTCAGAATCCCACTTTTGAAAGAAGTCCAGGACCCAGAGAGGAGTCAAATAAGCAGATGAATAAAGCAAGGAAATCAGCTGAGAACTTGACTAAGAGCATTAGCAAAGTAGATGAAAAGATCGGCAACAGGGAAGAGAAATTTAAATTAAAAAAAAAAAACACAGAAAAAAACATTATCAAGGAAACTGAGATTCTGAAATCAACCAAACAGAAATGCTGGACATACACGGTAAAAGATCCACCTTAAAAAAAAAAAAGTGGAAAGCACAGACAAACAAGATCAAGCAGAAGCATGAGTCAGCAATAGGGGCCATGGTAAAGATAATACCACACTTACTAAGAAAAGAATGAGAGCATGACCATGATGTATAAGAACTCAGTAATACAATCAGGAGACCAAACCCAAGAAGCCACAGCACAGAAGGAACTGAGATTAAAAGCCGCAGGAGCTGTTCAATAGCATTATATTAAATATTTTTCAAATAGAGAGAAAGGAATTGACATTCAAACACGAGGCATTTAGAACCCCAAATAGACATGACCAGAGAAGAAACTTTGACCACAGTCAAGATGTCAAAAATACAAAGCAATAGAAATATTATTAGGGCCAGAGAGATGGCTCGGAGGGTGAACACATTTGCTGCCAATGTGATATCTGAGTTCTATCCCTAGGTCTCTCATAGTATAAAGAGATAATCAACTCCTGAAGGGTGTACTCTGACCTCCATATACAGACCATGACAAGAATACACACTCATTCACCAAATAAATAAATAATAAATATATATTTAAAAAAGAAACAATAAAAGTTATAAAACGAGAACATGAACACACAAGGCAAACATATCAAAATAGCACCATATCTCTCATTAACAACCCTAAGAAGTCAGGAAAACATGGAATGCTATGCTTCAAGTCAAGAAAATAAATATCAACCAAGACTGTTGTTCCATCCAGCAAGCTAGTTCTAAAACTTGACCTAGGAATAGGAGCTTTTCAAGACAAGCACAAATGAAGGCAGTTATGACCACTAAGCCACCAATACAGACGGTACTGAAAGGAAGACCATATATAGAGGAGGAAGGAAGAGTCTAATTATGAGATCGCAGGAAATAATAAATTTCATTTGAGAAAAATGAACAACAGACAAGTAGGAGAGCATCAATAATGCCCAATTCCAAAAATAAAAGAAAATAAAAAGGAAAAAGCATATTTTGGTAGTTTGAATGAGAAATGGCCCTCATAGACTCACATATTTAAACTAGCAAAACTCTAATACCAATAAGGAAAACAGAACACACACACACACACACACACACACACACACACACACACACACCAAACCCTGAAACAAAAACAAAAACAACAACAAAAAAACCACAAACAATTCAACTGCCAGAAAAACAGCCAACAACAAAATTACAGGAATTAGAAACCTGTCTCAATAATAATATTCACTTTAAAAGGCCTCAATTAATGAATAGAGATGCAGATATCTAACTGGATTAAAAAACAAGATCCAACTATCAGCTCTGTTAAGAAACATACTTCACTGGTAAGGAAATGCATAGAGTAAAAGGTTGGAATCAACATATCAAATGACTGGAGCCTGAAATTCAGCATGCTGGTAAGATATTCTATTATGTAAGAAAGTCTATTTCAAACCCAAACTAGTGAGATGAAGATAGCCAGATTGGTGTGGACGGATGGCTCAACAGTTAAGGCTACAGAGGACCCAGGTTCAATTTCCAGTAACTACATGGCAGCTCACAACCCTCTGTAACTCAATTCAAGGGGATTCTAAGGTCCTCTTCTAGCTTTTGTGGGTACCATCCATGCATAAGATATACAGACATACACAGAAGCAAAATATCCATTCACATAAAAATTAAAATAAATAAAAATTTAAAGGCCATGTTAATACAAAGAACAAATCATCAAGAAGATATAATTGTAAATATATATGCACTACTGTATCTCCAATTTTATAAGACAAATATTAGTTGGTAATTAGTTGGTATAAAAGATGAAATATGTTCTAATACAACATCAGTGAATAACTTCAGTACCTCCACTTTCATCTTTGGATAAGTCACTCAATTTAAAAACCAATACAGAAACTACAGATTTAGTTGTTACATAATAGAAGAAATAGAATTACTAAATTCATATAGGACATTCTGATTAGCAACTCATGGAACCTTTTCTAAAATAACCCCAAATCTAGGCTGCAAAGCAAATGTTAACAAATGGGCAAAGAACTGAATTCATTTCATATATCTTACCAGACCACAGTAAAATAGAAAAAAAAATCACTGAAAAACAAAACAAAACATAACAGACACTACATATATTCTTGAAGAATGAACAATGAAGTCTTTAGTGAACAGCTGGTCACTGAAGAGACCAGGGGCCAAATTAAATCACTCTTAGAATCAAAGGAAAGAAAACTGTGGCTATGTGTGGGAAGGTTATAGAACCATTAGGAGACTGAGTCCTGATGGAAGAAGTACATCTTTAGGGATGGGTTTTGAGAGTTTATGGCCTCACCCCCTCCAACATGTTTTCTCTGCTTCCTGTTTGTGGTTGGAGATATGATCTATTGGCTTCCTGCTCTGGCCACCTACTACCATGCCTCTCACACCGTTATGGACTCTCCCTGTAGAACTGTAAGCCAAAATAAAGTCTTTCTTCTGTAAGTCACTTTTGATCATGATGTTTTATCACAGTAATAAAAAGTAATTAATGTAAGGGCAATTCAGACTTTCTGGGATAAGGCAGTTCTGTTAAGTTTTCACTGCATTTACATTTAAAAAATTAGAGAGATCTCATAGAATTAACTCAATGATGTAACCTAAGGTCACAGGAAAATGAGAACAATGTGAAATCTCAAAGCATTAGATGGCAAGATACAGTAAAGTTTGAAAATTAATGTAATGTCCATGAAGAGAACAATAGATAAAATGCATCAAACAGAACTTTGGTTCTTTAGAAAAACAAACAAAGCTGTAAAACCTCTAGACAAAATGATGAGAGGGTGGTAGTGGGGAATCCAAATTAAGAATTTTAGGATGAAAAAGAAAATAAGACAGATTCAATGAAATCAGAGGATCATTAAGGAATACTTTGAAAAGTTATAGTCTAAAAAAACCCTGGAAAAATTCCTAGACAAGGATGATCTACCAAAATTAAATCAGGAGTATATGAATAGCTTTAACAGATCCATCTGAAGCAATCACACTGAAGTAGTAATAAAAACTGTACCAACAAAGGAAGCACAGAATAAGGTTGATTCATTGTCAAATTCTACCAAAGCTTTAGCAAAGACCTAACACCAATGCTCCTCATACTGTTCTAGAAAACAGAGAGGGGAAGGACTCTGAACAATCCCCATTCTCCAAAGCCACTATTACCCTGACATTGAAAACAAATAAGGGCAAAACATAAGAAAACTATAGACCAATATCCCTGAGGAGTATAGATGAAAAATCTCAATAAAATATGTACAGACTAGTTTCAAGTTCACATCACATAACTGTGTTTCATTCCAGCTGTGGTGGTTTGAATAAGAATGGCCCCCACAGGCTCATATTACAGAGCAATAATAGTAAAATAAAAATGGTACTGGCACAAAAACAGGCATGAAGATCAATGGAATGAAACAGAAGACCCAAACATAAGTGTGTGTTACTACAGTCGTCTATTTTTTTCCACAAATGGGCCACAAAGATACACTGTAGAAACAACATCGTCTTCAACAAATATTGGTGGGAAAACTGGATGTCCACACTTGAAATAATAAAATTATACCCGAATCCTTTTGGGAATCTGTTTCCCATGCTAGATTACCTTGCCCAGCCTTGACCCAAGGGGAGGAGCTTGGTCCTTCCTCAATTTGATGTGCCATGCTTTGCTCAAGCCCACAGGAGGCCTGCCCCTTCCTGAATGGAGATGGAGGAGGAGTGGAAGGGGAGGGGGACAGATGGGAAGCAGGGGAGGGGGGATGAGAGGAGAGGAGGGAGGGGGAACTGTGGTTGGTATGTAAAATAAATGAAAAAAAATGTTCTTTAAATAATAAAAAAATTATTACCTATTACCTTGTACAAAAACCAATGAAACAGATCAAAGACCTAAGTTTGAAACCAGAAACTGAAACTGCTCCAGGACAACCTAGTAGAACTAAGGCCAACACTTACCAAGTGAGACCTCATAGAACTAAAATGTTTCTACATAGGAAAAGAAACAATCAAGTGAAGAGGAAGACCAAAAAACTGGAGAAAATCTTTGTCAGCAATATTTCTGACAGAGGATTAATATCTAGAATATAGAAAGAATTTAAAAAAAAAAAAGAGTAAAAAGAACAAAACAATACAAAAGACCCATTCCAAAGTAGGCCTGGGACCTGAACAGAGGAGAGAGTTCTCAAAACAAGAAATAAGAGTGGCTAAGAAATATCTTTAAAAAAAATTCATTTAAACTTTGAGATTTCATCTCAACCCCGTCAGAGAGGCTGAGATCAACAAGACAATTGACAACAAATGCTGGAAAGGGTGTGGGAAAGGGGAATCCTCATTTGCTGTTGGTGGGATTGAGACTGGTACAGCCACCCTGTACTTCGTGGAGAATCCTCTAAAAGCTAAAAATAAACCTACCACATGAACTCGCTATACCACTCCTTGGCATATGCCCAAAGGACTTGACATCCTACTCCACAGACACTTGCTCAGCCTTATTCATTTCTGTTCTATACACAACAGGTAGGAAATGGAAACAACTTAAATGTCCTTTAACTGATGAATGGATGGTGAAAATGTTGTTCATATATATATATATATATATATATATATATATATATATATATATTTAGAATACCGTTAAGCTGAAAGAAAAATGAAATAATAAAATTTTCAGGTAAATGGCTGGAACTAGAAAAATTATATTGAGTGGGTTAACTAAGATCCAGAAAGACAAAATGTCTTGTGTTCTCTCTCATATGTTGCTCTTAGCTCCAGATCTTTGGATGTGAGCATATAATCTGCTGTAATCACAGAAACTGAGAAAGTGAACTGGGGCCATGGGGTATGAGGCAACAGAGAAAGAAATAGCAGGATACAAGTGGTTTGAAAGGGAAAAAACTGGAGGGTGGGAACAACCACTCTAATTAGGGAGGGGAGATCATAGTTAACACAGATGGAGAGGGATGGAGGAGGGTAAAAAAACAGTGAAGATGTATGAAAAAGTTATAAGGAATCATAGTATTACCTATTTACTTAACATTACATATAATACATATAATTCTATGTGTATACATGTAGTTACATATAGTTTAAATAAGATTTTCCCACATGGCTGACACCACTCATCCCAAGAGCAACAGAAAGACTCTAACAAAACCTCAATACCAGGCCTAAGAAGCACCGTTTTGAACTGTTGGCCAGGGGAGACAAGAGACTCCCAAAACATTAGAAGCTATTGTTATAGCCTTTGATTTCCCCCCCAGAGGTTGAAGAGAACTCCTTATTGCTGAAGATACCATGTACTTTAGAACACAGGTCCCAGAGGATCAATGTTGGATCTGATTGGAAAGCCTTCTCTCTGGGGCCTAGGTTTTATGGCACCAGAATCTACCATGCAAGCTCCAAAGAAGGGAAGCAACCAATAGTCCTATCCAGCTATGATGCTTGTGAACCATAGCAATGACCAGGATGGCAAAATATCTCTAAGGACACAACAATGGCACACAAATCTTGGTAGTAACCAACAGTTCTCTAATTGTACTTAAGGCCCACTGATAAGAGAGAAATCATGCCTGGTACTGGAAACCTAGCTGCAGCTAGTGAAGTCATGAATCTTGGAGGAAAATCTACAACAGCCAACTCTATTAAACAAGTGTAATTCCTAATTGCATTCTAAATCTATCTTTATATCCATAGCCAAGCATAGCTCATACCATTCATCAAGGAAACTTCTCTTTGCAACAGAGACCATTACAGAAAATCATGACCTATCAAAATGCAGATAACAACTGACCATGTGGTTACTAGCCCCATTGAAGACATCTATAATACAACTCTGATGGGAGAATGTCTTTCTGTATGCTGTAAAAATACCTTGCTCTGATTGGTTGATAAATAAAGCCATTTGGCCAATGGCAAGGCAGCTTAGAGGCAGATGGAAAATCCAATCAGATAGAGAGGAGAAAGACAGAGCAGAGAAGAATCTGCCAGCCGCCACCACAAGAAGCAAGATGTAAAAGTACCGGTAAGCCACAAGCCACGTGGCAAAGTATAGATTTACAGAAATGGGTTAATTTAAGATATGAGAACTAGATAACAAGAAGCCTGCTATGGCCATAGTTTAAAAATAAAATTAGCCTGTGTATGTTTATTTGGGTCTGAGTGGCTGTGGGACAGGCAGGTGAGAGAGATTTGTCCTGACCATGGGCCAGACGGGACACAGGAAAACTTCAGCTACACAACTCCTGGACCTAAGGCTAAGGGAATCATCATGGAAGACAGTATGGAAAGATGGAAAGAACCAGAGACACAGAAACTCTGATGTGTCTTTCTTGTGTCTCCAAGAAATATCAGGGAAGCTACATCCATTAATTGTCAAGAAGGTGGCTACCTAAACAAGGAAGACACCAAAAGACATACTAACATGGAAGCAGGAAATCTCAACAACAGGCAACCAAAAAAATGCTGAGAGCTGGAGAAATAGTCTTCCCCAGGGAAAAGCCCCACAACCGTTTATCTAATACCAAGTCGTCATCCCTGAAACCATATACATACAAGTAACATTATATGAAATGAACAGATTATATTTACATATTTATGTGTATGTGTACCAAAATTAGAAAAATGAGACTGTAAATCTGAGAGAAAGGCAAGAGTGTGTGGGTGTATGGGAGGCATTAGATGAGGGAAAGGGAAAGAAGGAAAATGTCATTATATTTATATTTAATTAAAATTATTAAATAAAATAATTTAAAAGCCAGGAAGCACTGTTTCTTCATGGTCTCTGTTTCAAGTTTTTGCTTGAGTTCCTAACTTGATTTAGCAATGATGGACTGTGACTTGGAGTATAAACCAAAGAAATTCTTTTGCCCCTATGTTGCTGTTGGTCAGTCTTATCAAAGTAAGAGAAGGAAAACTAGAATGTCCTAGTTTGTTTTCTATTGATCTGCTGGAAACCATTACCAAAAGCAACTCAGGGAGGAAAGGGTTTATTACACCTTACAACTCCAAGATCAAACTCGATCACTGACAGAAGTTAGGGCAGGAACTCAAGCAGGAAGCTGGAGGCAGGGACTGAGGTAGAGGCCATAGAGGAATCCTGATTACTGGCTTGCTCTCCATGGCTTGCTCAGCCTTCTTTCTTCTACACCCCAAGACTACCCGCCCAGGGGTGGTAACATCCACAAAATGAGCTGGACCCTCCCATATCAAACACTAATCAAGAAAATACCCCACATACCTGCCTACAGGCTAATTTGATGGAGGCATTTTTCTCAATTGAGATTCCCTCTTCCCAGATGTATGGGGCTCATGTCAAATTGACAAAAAACTAACCAGCACATAGAATAATAAGGAAAAGATAATCTCCTGAGCAGAAAGTACTGGGAAAGTGAATAACCATATACATAGAAGGAAACTAAATCAGTATCTCTTACCCTGTGCAAAAATCAATGGATGGATCAAAGAACTGAATGAATATAAGATCTGAGGCTGAAACTGCTAGAGAAAAAAAGATCAGACACTTAGGCATAGGCACAGGATGGGAAGGCCTCAACAGCACAGGGCATAATCTCAAGCATCCAAAAACAATTCTATATAACAAAGGAAACAGCAGAGTAAAGAGACTGCCTACTTTAATAGTTAACAATTTTTACCCACTATGCATATGAAAGGGGGTTAATATTCACAATCTATAAAGAACTCTAAAAATTAAACATGGTAAAAAAAATCTCCAAATCAAAAAATGACGTAATAAACTTAATAGATAAAGCACATGCCAACTACCACTGAGGTTCGAGCATTCCCTCCATTTCCTCTAAGTTTCAACCTGTCAGTTAACTCTCTGTCCTAAGTAGATGAGCTACATTTCTCCTAGATTCTCAGTCACATATACACTAGGCTAAACATGTGATACACTTTTGAATATACCCAATTCTCCTTTATTAGTTTTTAATATAAACAACTTTATACTCCAGATATACTATGATATATATCACTTGTTGTTTACTAGTAGACATTTAGGTTATTTTCAGTCTTTCACTATTCAAATATGCTGTATGAATGGCTTTTACATATTCTAAAGCTGAGTAAATGTATTCATGAGGTAAATTTTGAAGGCTATTACCAAATATTATCCTTTACAGAAGCTATATTTAAAATTTCTCTTAAAATTGTGCGTGTATGTGATGCATGTTAAGTGTGGACATGTGTGGACCCTAGTCAGCGCTGTGGAGTGGGCTCTCCCCTTCCCCCTTTATGCCGGTTGGGTGTGCAAACCCGGGTGGTTAGGCCAGCGCAGCAAGTGCAGCAAGTGCTCTGACCTGCTGAGCTATCCTGCACTCTTCTACCACTTGTACTCTTATCAGCAAGAATGAGAGTATGATTTTCCCTCTACTGCTAATAAAGTATCTTGACAAACACCTTAGAACACCATGGCGCTGGTTACTGAACACTGACATGGCAGCATTATAGTTTTAAACTACATTTCTCTTGTTGTAACTGAAACCAGACATCTGTTTAATAAGTTTAAGAGTCACAAAAATTTTCTCTTCCTATCTTTGCTGACTTGTAAAAACTGGGTTTTCCTTGTTCATTCTATAGGATCAACATATACAAGGAAAATCAGTCCTTATTTTACATATGAGTACAAATATTCTCTAATTTGTAGTTCGTTCAGTTGTCTAAATCAAAGTTTTAAATCATGTTATTCAAATGAATTATATGTGTAAAAGGTGAGCTTGCTATTATTTAGTGTGCATGTTTTGTACACAGCTGATGGGCGACTACTTGATATTTGCTGACTGAATGAATACATTTAAATTATTAACTATTAATACCTACATTTATTATTATTCACTATGTAGGCATTAGTATAGGTGGTGGACATACAGGAGAAAATAAATTAAATTCTCTATCTTCACAAAGAAGTCTCATCTGATGGAGAAGGTATCCGAACAGTTAATTCTAAAATACTGTGACATATGAAATATGAAGTACTGTACTACTTTTCTCACTGCTATGACTAGCTTATCTGACAAGAAATGAGTTTGTTAGAGCTCAGAGTTCCCTTGAACAGTCTGACATGGTGGAGAAGGTATGGTAGCAGAATATGAAGCAAGTCACATTGTTTCCATAGTCAGAAAGCAGAGAGAAGAATGCTCATGTTCTACGTGCTTTATTTTTTTTTTTTATAAAGTCCAGGACCTCAGCCTATGGAATGGGACGGCCATATTTATTTATTTTTTATTTATTTTTTTTGAATACACACATGAGGTATTTAATGTTTCTTATATTCTCTTCCATTAAGCATTTAAACATTAACATTGTTAAATTTTGTTGAAAAAAGCATACATGATGGGAGTACATCATCTACCTTTGGACTTGTACTCAGGAGGTGGACACATGAGGATCATGAATTCAAATATATCCCTGAATCATTACTGACATCCAAGCCAAATGAAATTACAAGCATATATCTCAAGGGAACTTGTGAAAATATGAAAAACAAAGCCAGCAACAAAAACCCACCACCATTTTACAGACAACCTAACTTGAAAAGTATGATCACACACTGCCTGATATTTAAGTAAACAATGGACCACTTAGATGATGGGTATACCATTCTCTGCAATTACAGCAGAAAAATACCTATCACTAAGAAAAGTACAATAGAAAATGAACAAAAGGCAAAGGAGAAATATAAAGGCAACAAAAGAAACATCACTAAATGTATTTGTCACACATATAGCACACTTTAGTATCTACCTCAAAAGTTTCAAGATAGGAATCACAATGCCGTGATCTCTACCATTAGTCCTAAGTGAACCTGGTAAGTAATTTACTTCCTTCAAGTGTGTGATGAAAAATAAATGAAACATGATTTCTTTTTCTTGAAGCTTAAGACAACTGTGATATCTAAAGTCTTTACCAAATTGTTTAAATAGGGTTTTTCTCTTGTATGAGTTTGTCCCCATTTCCACACTTCAAAATGATATAAATAGACTGTAAAAAATTTACAGCACTAGAGATATGACTGGGCAGTTAAGAAATGTTCATTCCCAGGACCAAGGTCTGTTTTTTGACTTCTTGACATTCATCTCCAAGATCCAATGGTCTAACATTTTCAGGAACCAGTTTGCATGATCACATACCCACACAAACACACACATCACATAATTACAGCATTTTCTAAAAATTCCCCAATGATACCATCAATTTAGAAGGATTGATTTCTTTGGCTTCAAGCCTATATGCTAGTTTTCTCTTACATGGACCAATTCATGATGAAGAAAAACTCTGAAAGCCATTAGATGCCTCAACACCTGTTACAGTAATTAATGCTTACAAGAGGAAAAACCTTCATGTAAAATTGGTTCTATAAACAGTTGTTGACAGCCATATTTAATTGGGTCTTCTCTCCTCAGCTAAATCTCTTAAAAGCACAAGTGTGTCTTCTAGATAATTCCAAATTCACTATAATCACTATAAATCCATCTATACTGGATAGTTTTATGTCAACTTGACACAAACTAGAGTCATCAGAGAGGACAGAGTCTCAGTTGAGGAAATGCCTCCATAAGATCCAGCTATAAGGCATTTTCTTAATTAGTGATCAATGGGGGAGGATCCAGCCCATTGTGGGTGATCCCATCCCTGGGCTGGTGGTCCTGGGTTCTGTAAGAAGGCAGGCTGATGCTGGGTGGTGGTGGTGCACGCCTTTAATCCCAGCACTCGGGAGGCAGAGGCAGGTGGATCTCTGTGAGTTTGAGGCCAGCCTGGGCTACAGAGTGAGTTCCAGGAAAGGCGCAAAGCTACACAGAGAAACCCTGTCTCAAAAAAACCAAAAAAAAAAAAAAAAAAAAAAAAAAAAAAAAAAAAAAAAAGAGGAAGGCAGGCTGAGCAAGCCAGGGGAGGAAAGCCTGTAAGCAGCTCCCCTCCATGGCCTCTGCATCAGTTCCTACCCCCAAGTTCCTACCCTCACTGCTTTTGACAATGAACTGTCATATAGAACTGTGAGTGAAATAAACCCTTTCTTCCTCAAGTTGCTTTGGTCATGTGTTTCATCACAACAATAGTAACCCAGACTAAGACACCATCTCTTATCAATTTAATAGCCAAGCACATCATTTTACTATAATATTCCACTCTGGCTCTAAAGTCTCATATTTAATGCAAAATGAATTTAGCCCATCTGTAAGTGTCCCAAAGTATCAAAGTTCCAATATTACTCAGAAGCTCAATGCCTAAAAGTTTCTTCTAAAATTCTAGGCAATCTCTTCAGGAATATCCCAGGAGCTTGCTAAATAGTCATCCTTGGCTACACAGCAAGTCTTAGTATGCCCTGGACTACAGGACACTTGTCAGAGAAAGAAAAGGAAGGGAGGGAGAGAGGGACGAAGGAAGGAAAGGAAGAAAAGAGAGAATATCTAAATTATTCTGTTAGTGCTTGCTGAATCAGTAAGCTTCATGTTTAGTGAAAGATACTATCTCAGAAAGTAAGGTGGAGAGAGATGGAAGACACATAACATTGCCCTCTATGAACAGACCCACATGAAAGAAAACAAGTTTTATCTCTTATACTTCTAATATACAATGGCACAGAATAATATTACCATTTCAAAAAGAAAAATTGGGCCAAAGCCACAAGACCTAAGACCTAGTAGGGCAGACCAGAGATTCTACAAAGTGAAATGAAATGCATTTGCAAATTTTAGAGGTAGTTTGTATGTTGACTTGCCTGCATCTTGGGTAGAAACTGGTATCGCCAGGCTATTTTCATGTTAACATCTGCGTCTGGTGTTTGAGGATTATGTGCATCATCAAGCTCTTTTTTACTATTATCATCAAGTTGTGGTGCAGGGAGTTCCTAAGAAAACAGAATAATACATTATATGGCATCAGTGTTAAATATGGTAATTTCTTGAACCATAAAGACAGCAATGCTAGAGTTTTCCAATGCATTAAACAAACATGGGTGCCTTGTAATTGATTTAAACACAAACAGAATGAGATAGAGATTTCCTTCCTTCCTCCCTCCCTCCCTCCCTCCCCCTCTCCTTTCCTTCCTTCTTCCCTCCATCCTTTCTTCTTTCCATTTCTGACAAGTGTCCTGTGTAGTTCAGGGCATCCTTAAGGACGACTAGGAACCTCTCCTTCCCTGCTTCAATCTGTCAATTGAGAGAATGACTAAGGTGCACCATCATGTCCAGTTTATGTGGGGCAGAGGATTGAACTCAGGGGTTTATGCATGCTGGAAAGTCTTCTACCAATTGAGCTATATCCTCAGGCCTTAATATAGACAATTCTAAAACAGAAGAGTGGTATAATATCAGATATGAAGTTTAATGTTTTTTAATGAACTATTATTCAAATACATCTGAATTTCTATATTCACAAACATCAATTCTATTTTAGCAAGAAGTAAAGTATATACTAATAAAAATATATACTTAAGCAAAGTATGGAATCAGCACTTATGTACTATATGTAGTTACTGTTGTATTTGCCATGGAATAAAATACATCATTGTATAATCTGTCTACTCATTTGTAATTCTAGAACTCAAAAACTTATTCACTGGAATAATGAATGAAGTAACAGTGGAGAATAAAGACATTTATTTTCCCAATATCAAATTGCTAGTTTTTGCACCTTCAAACTTACTTTTTAAACAATAAAAACAGAATTTAAAATTTTGTATTAAATATAGATACTGAATCCCAATTTATTATTTTGTAAGGTGACCTAGTGAGTAGCTATGAAAGAAACTTTAAAATTATTTTTGTCACATGTTATAAATAAATAAAAACAGCATTTTGTAAGCAAGAAAAGTATGTCATGATTTTTGTTTTTATTTTTTATTAGCCAGAACCACAAATGATGTGGGAATTTACAACAGCAACTATAATTATATTTTAAGTTTATCTAAATTGCAATTTTTATTTTTCAAGATCAAATACTATTTTTTTCCCTCTAGGGGTAGGGAGGACAGGGTCACATTTTATACAGCACAGTTCAGGCTGGCCTGAAACTTAAGATCCTCCCTTCTCTGCCTCAAGACAGCTGGGACTACAGATATGTACCATACAACCATAAGGCCCAGCTTATATGGTTTACAATTAAGGTAAAATCAATACTTTGAAGTCTATTGGTTTTTAATATTTCAGAGTTGTGCAGTTCTCAACATCGAATAAGCTTTCTGTTACTGTGATGGAACACCTAAATGACCAAGATAAAATGAGAAAGGATTTATTTTGGTTCAGAGATACAGTCCATAGTCATCTGGCTGCATTGTTTCCAGGCCTGTTGCTAGGCAAAAAAGTGTAGTGTGGAGGAGTAGAACTTCCCATCTCATGATATCAGAATGTAGGATGCAGGATACAGATAGGTATAAAAAGGATACAAAGCTAAGATATATCTGTCAAAGGCAAGTCCACAATGAACAAGTTCCTCTAATTAGTTCCACCTTCTACAATTCCACCATATCTCACTGGCCTATTCAAATTCTGAATCTTACAATGGATTAACCCATTGATTAGGTCAGAGCCTTCACGATCAAATCATCTCTGGAAATGTCCTTATTGCCATACTCAGTGCCGTGCTATGCAAATCTCCCAGGTGTCTCACTGCAACCAAGTTAACAATAGAGATTAACTATCATAACCACTATCCACCTTCAAGATATTTTCACCATTCTGTAAAGATATTCAATGCATCTTGTAGAGCCAGTATCAACTACTAATCTTTCTGTTTCTATGAATTTGGCTCTCTTGGACATTTTATACGGAGTGATACAAAATTTTATGTCTGGTTTTTTTCATTTAACATGTTTATCCATGTTGTAATATACATCATGAATTCATTATTTTTAATTAGCAAATATTACATTGTATGTATATACTAAATTTTGTTTACCCACATTTACTGGATTATTTCTACCTTTGATTGTTATATTATTATGAATATACAAAAGATTTTATTTATTATTTTTTATTTGAAAAGTGACATATTTGAGTATTTGAAACAACTGTGGCAAACTTTTTGGTCTTAATAAGAAATCAGGTACAGTTTCACATGACATTGACTTAAATCAATAAATAATGTATTCATTGTTTTGAATAGCAATGATATGATGCCTAGCTACAGGACTAGATAGACTCTTACCCCAGATGCATTCTGAGAAGATATCATAATCAGAGTCAAAATAAACACAACACAATTCACTGGAATCTTGATAAATGTCCTAAACAAAAGCTAAGAGCTGATATTATCTCTTATGTAGCTGAAAACATGAAGGCCATGACTGCATGTTTTGTTGCCACACACATTTTAGAGATATGAGTCCTTGGGCAGGTGGTGATACTCACTTTCCTTGTTACACAAGACCCTTAACTCCTGAACACACAAGCTGTGGTGACTAGAATTTTGGCAATGGCTCAGGCTTTGTGCAGTTGCAGTGACTTCAGAAGTGTACTGTGGCCCTGGCTCTGACAGTTTTTATCTCTGGAGGCTACTCAAGTGGCTGAGGGTACCCATTTTACTACAGAGGAAATGAATTCACTGGATTATAAGAATTTTTTTGTGTTTATGAAGGGAAACATGAAAAACAGAACAGCCAGTCATTTATTTACTACCCAAGGAAAAGTAATTTGAACATACTTGAGTATTCCTCTCCTAGCTTCTTCTATATATATGCATGTGTGTCTACACACATACTCATACACATTACAAAATACATATTGACCATTATGTATACTAAGCTATATGCTAACTTATGATCTTTCCATATTATTTATTAAGCACATGATTTTCAATGGCTTTAAAATATTACACTGCATTGCTTAATCAAAATTCAGTTCACCACTTCAGTCTTGTGGACCTTTCGGCTGTTTCCAATGTGAAAATGCCACAACAAGCATAATTCTTTACATTATGCCTCTGTGTCTCAAGTGATCCTCTCTATGATTTATACAGAAAAAAGGAAAAAAAAATATTAAAATAGTCCAGTTTCTAACACTTGGCTTTCCTTAACCTCAACAACTGGTTTATGACAAAAGAAACCAGTAATTTCAGAAAGCTAGGAGCATCATTTGTACGAAAACACAAGGATTGCTGAAAGTCTTTAAAAGGAACTGGTGAGACCCTGGATCCTCCTATATGTTCTCCCAGAGCCAGGATGCTACTTCTCCCTCCTCTGCATCAGAAATGGAGGGCAAAACGGACAAACTCTGAAGTAGGAGCAGAGCAAAGAGATGTGATAAGATGATGGTTTATTGAAGATCTCCAAGGGAAGAGTGATCCAAGTTCCACTCCAACACATACAAAACCACACCACACATACACTACACACACATACACACACATCACATATATGCGTGCATGTGTGCATATACACATCACACATACACACACATGTGCACACACACACATATACCACACACACACACACACACGACTGCTAGGCTGTCGGAACAACAGAAGTCATTCTTAAACAGAACAGGCAAGACGTCAGGAGACTGGAAGACTGTTAGAGATGGATGAGCTTATGAGCCATAAATGAACTAGTTCACAGGTTATGTGCTCAGACACAAAGTCCCTCCAGTTAGTTTTTCAGTCCTTTACCATTGAATACGAACAGAGAGAAATCATCAGATACTTGAGAAAAGCATCTGACATAGAATTCAAATACCAAGACAATTGAGCAAGAAATGGAAATGGTGCCAGGGGAAAATGAAAAACTTTAGAAAGTGTAAAAAGTTATATAACAGTATGTAGAAATAAGGGCATAATAATTCAATGAAAAAACTCAGAAAAAACCCCATCATTTATAGAGGCTAATAGAAGATTTCACACACACACACACACACACACACACACACACACACACACACACTGACCAGAGCTGGAAGATAAACACGATCATATATCTTCAAATAACCAAAAACGAAATAATGAACAGTAAGAACAGGATTAAAAAAAAAAACCTCAGTAGTTAACATGTTACAAAATGCTAGTATAATTATGAGTACTCTAAATAATTAATATTTCAAATCTTAACAAGCATGATGATTCAGTTCATTTTACATATGAAGATTGGAGCTAATTAAGGCTAATTAACTTGTACAAGGTTACAAAACAATAAACATAGCATTTGAGTTTGAGAAGTCTTGCTTTATGGTTAAATTTCCTTTAAATATTTTTATGTCACACTATGTATTTATTACTATTCATGAGTGGGCAAAAGACAGTTTTATTACTACAACCCCATGACAGTTATGGTACATTTCTTAACCATTACACTACACTGCTTCTTGAAGTTTTCCCATTCACAAATCCTTTAAAGAAATTTTTATATGATGCTGGGTTTACAGGCATATGAAATAGGTTATACAGATTAAATATTTACTGATAATAAAGATAAAGAAACTTAATTCAAAACAATTATTTGGCATGGGTATTTTACCAGTTATTAAAGGGGAAAGTGAATTTGCAGGCTAATGAGATGGATGTGTTGTTACACAATGCGTTAAATCTCTTCCAAATAGCTGATACTGCATGACAAAGAGGATTTTCAACATTAGAGTTGATCAATAGTTTGATTGTATGACTGTCAATGTTGAAAAGCTATTTCATATAAGTATTTAGCACAAAATGCCATAGTATATGTATGATCTTTAGTTCTCCCTGGAGTTGGGAAATAGTATGATGATATGTTTATGGGTCCTTCTTTCAATGTATTTTGATAACTCTAAGCCCTTTTTCTTCAGATGATGCTTGCTGAAATGGGGATGATGCTACACTCATCACTGTGGATGCATTCCATGATCATTACCAGGGCAGAAGACACAAAGTTACTACTCTTTGCACATCTAATATTAGCTTTCATATTTTCCTATATATACATAAAATTCAAAACTGTCAATCTATTTAGAGAGACTCCTAGCCATATTATTTTCATAATTTTTTTCTTACAGATACTGAACTAAGATACAAAATTTACTAATTTTCTATATCAAAATATAAAACCTGGGGTTAGCAAGATGGCTCAGCAGGTAAAGTTACCTGTTGCCAAGGCGAATGACATGAGTTCCATCCTTGGGACTCACATGGTGGAAGGAGACAATTGACTCCCACAAGATGTCCTCTGCATACCAAGGCACACGAATACACACAAATAAAAGAAATAAACATGAAAAAGTTCTAAATGAAAATTTGGATTATGTATTACTTTACAATGTCTTCTATTAAATGTCTTAGAAAGAAAGCTTACAATAAGTAATTACGTGAAGACAACCATGGACTGTCTTTATCTATTATCTGTTAATATTTCTAACCATAAATATTAGAAAATTTCCTTTGTCAGATTCCTTTACAAAGTGAAGTTCAATGTTTACTCTAGATCTGGGTATACTACACACAAAATTAACTCAGAATCAACAGGATCATACTAAGTGTGACTCTGAAAGTATCAATATTAAGGTAAACAGAACTACTAAATAGGTGATTGCTGCTGTTAAAACATGTGTATGTTTGTGTACATTATGTGTATATTGTACACATACAAATATGTGTACATACATTTGTATCTATAGAAATAAACAGTAGGATTAATCTAATTAGAAAATCATTTTTAAAGATGTATTTTATTGTTACTTATGTGTATATGTGTATCACTCTGTGTGTATGGCATGTGTATGCAGATGCCTGTGGAGGCCAGAAGAGGGTGTCAGAGTCCCTGGAGCTACACTTACAGGAGGTTGTGAGCTGCTCAACTTGTGTTCCCAGAACAGAATGTGGGAACTCTTGGAAGAGCAACAAATTCTCTCAACTGCTTAGCCATTGCTCCAGCCCCAGAGAAATTTTGATTAGCAAAGAAAACCTTTATCAGAGGAAAAAAAATAGCCTTCATAATAAAAATCTTTTCCAACTACAAATCTGAGAGAAAATTAACAGAGAATCTATAAAGGACTCTAAACATTAAATACTAAACCACTTCAAATCATCCAATCCATGAATGGGCTTATGTTCTCAAAGGAAGACACACAAATGGCTAACAAATACTTGAAAAAGTGTTCAATATCTACAATTACCAGGAACTATAACTTCTCGGAGGTTCCATCTCACCCCAGTCAGAATTGCTATCACTAAGAAGACAAATGACAACAAATTGAAAATCAACATGGCAGCTCCTCAAAAGCTAAAGTTAGAACTACTGCATCCCAGCTGTGCTGGCTAGTTTTATGTCAACTTGATTCAAGCTAGAGTCATCAGAGGTGGGAACCTCAATTGAGAAAATGCCTCTATAAAATAGCGCTGTAGGCAAGCATACAGGGTATTTTCTTAGTGACTGATTTGGGAGGGGCCAGTCCATTGTGGGTAGGGAAACCTGGGAATCCTGGGTTCTATAAGGACACAGGTTGAGCAAACCATGGGGTGTCTCTTAGGTTTTCTATGGCTGTGAAGAGACATCATGACCATGGGCAACTCTAATAAAGGAAAAAAATTATATCATCATGGTGTGACATGGTGGCATGCAGGCAGACATGTTGCTGGAGATGGAGCTGAGAGTCCTATATCTTTTTTTTTTGTTAAGCTTGTAACCTGTATTCTTTTTTTTTTTAAATTTTATTTTATTTTATTTTACAATATAATTTAATTCTACATATCAGCCACGGATTCCCTTGTTCTCCCCCCTCCCGTTCCCCTCCCCTTCCCCCCAGTTCACCCCCCATTCCCATCTCCTCCAGGGCAAAGACTCCCCTGAGGATTGAGATCAACCTGGTAGGAGAGTCCTATATCTTGACTCATAGGTAACAGAAAGTGGTCTGAGTAACACACTGAGTGGAGCTTGAGCAAAGACTTCAAAGTCCATCCCTACAGTGACACACTTCCTCCAACAAGGCCATTCCTACTCCAACAAAGTCACACCTCCTAATAATGCTACTCCCTATGAGCTTATGGGGGTCAATTACATTCAAACTACAACAGGGTGCAAGATAGTAAGAAGCACACCTCCATGGCCTCTGCATCAGCTCCTGCCTCCAGGGTCCTGTCTTGTTAGAGTCCTTGTTCTGACTTTCTTTGATGATAAGTAATGATGTGAAAGTGGAAGCAAATAAACCCTTTCCTCCCCAACTTGCTTTTGGTCACAGTATTTCATCACAGCAACAGTAACATTGAGGCCAGCTACACCACTTCTGGGCACACAGCAAAAGAAATCTAGTCAGAACAGATAGTTGCACATTCACATTTATTGTTGTACTCTTCGCAATAGACAAGATATGGAACCAGCTTAGCTATCTATCAATAGATGAATAAAGAAAATGTGGTTCAAAAACACAAAGGAAGTCTATTCCATCGTGAAGAAGAACGAAATCACGACTTTCAGCCAACTTTTAATCTAGCAGAGATTATTAAACTATGGAGTAAATATCACATTATAAAGGCCCCCAATTTCATCAACATACCATAACTTGAAAAGACAGATGTGGTAAAGTAAGGCCACTTTCTGCAGCTCTTCACTTACAATGACAGAACTTCAATTTTGGAGAAGCCTGGCCACTGAAACACTTCAACCCTGGCTGAAGAAACCATCCTCTCTTCGAGCATGCTCACCATAAAGTTCATCTTTGGACATCACAAATCTTCATAGCTCTTGTATTCAATCTATGACCATAGGTGGTGTGCTACTTTCTCCTTTCATGGCATATTTTATGGTTTCAAATAAGTGGGACAAAGAGTATTATATTTTACTTTAAATGGCTCTAGTTTTCAGAACCCAAGTTACTAAGTGTTCTCAATACCCATGAAAACTGAATACCCATTTCTTCTGGGAAAAAAAAAAGAATTATATTAAATATTCCTAATTTAGACAATACATGGCTTCTTTTCAAGAATGATAAACTGCTATATAACCATTCCAATAACTGATTTACATTTTGTGTGTGCATAACATCTAAGGAGTCACAACTGTTCTGGTTTATGGGTTCAAAATAAATTAACAGTCTGGGATGTAGCTCGGTTGGCGGGGTGCCTGCTGAACAAGCATGAAGCCCTGGCTGGGTTCTCCCTCCAGTACCACAATAAGAGTAGGTGTGGAGGTACATGCCTGTAATCCCAGTGCTTTGAGGTGGAACAGGAGATAAAAGGCGGAATCCTTCTCAGGGACATAACAAGATGGGGGCAGCCTGAGGTACAGGAGTTCTTGTCTCAAAAATAAAATAAAAATTTGAATGTAATTTTAGGGCTGGAATGAGTGCTTTAGGTTTTAGAAAGCAATACTGCAGATTGTTCATGTTGAACTTAGATTTCTGGAATATGGTACCTCCCCGTCTTAAAAGCCTAAATGACCTGCAGATCTCCCAGCTTGCTAAGAAATAAAAGAGAAATGAAAATCTACTCATATTCTAAGTGAATTTCACCCTCTGGATGATAAACCTCACAGCCAACTAACCCTGCTGCTGTCCAAGTTCTGTGTCCAGGTGAAAACATCAGTGTCAGACACACATTCCTCTCACAGCAGCAGTGTTTCCCAGGAGTCAGGAGCCAGGAGTGCAGACTACTTCTCCTTCACAGTTCTGCTTTCATCTTTCCCTTTCCCTTCCTTGCTGGAATGCCAGTCCCATGCCATCTTTAAAAGCTGGCCACAAATGTAGGTCACTGGCAGCAGCAGCATGGCCCTCTTGCATGTCATTTTCTTAGACTTCAGATTGCTATAGAAGCTCCAAGTGCGGCTGCCAGGGGAGGGCCTCGGATTCTAAATGAGCTCTCACAGTAGCCAGGGGCTGGGGCAGAGTCACCCTGGGGGTCAAACAACACAATTATAGCTCAACAGGCACATCAGAGTACTAAGCACTAAAAAATGTGTAGATGGCTGATGATTTGGGAAGAAATAAAATGCTGACCCAGATGTAGAGGAAACATGATTTTGAGCTCTGCCTGCAAAGCAATACTTAGTATCTGTAAAGCTGATATAGACAAAATATATAGGCATAATAGTTTTAGGCAAATACAATAAATAGTATAATTTAGAAGATGTAAAAATGCATGAGGAAATAGTATTAATAAGATATTGAGCATATGACTTAGAAAGTTAAATGATGCAAAGACCCCATATAATTTTAAAGTATTTGTAATATAATATTTTGCTTTCATTCTGAATCACTGTAACAAAACTTTCAGATAAGACAAAAATGATGAAGGGTATACTTGTTTTTTTTTTTTTTTAAACTTCTTTTTGCCATTTTCTGGCAGAGTAACGAAGCTTGGGTCTGAGGTATTTTGTATTCCTTCCACTCAGAGCTGCAGTGTAATGGAATCAAGCACTGGCCCTCTATAGTCACTTTCCTACTGTCTTCTGAGTCAAGAAACAAATGGATGGGAAATAGAAACTTTAAACATCCAAACATCAAACTGTCAGAAGGAAAAGAAAACTGTATTAATTCAAATGCTACAGTGTTTGGCAAAAGTATTACTCTAATTAATTCTTAAATAACTCATCATATCTTTCATTTCAATTTAAACCAGAGAATCAAATAAAGTAAATTTATGATAAAATGAGCCAGATTTAAATAAACGAGTTCAAGGTTTGGGTAACAATCGTAGTATATAGGATATTTTCAATTTATTAAGATAGTCAAGTTTTTACTTGTTAATCTTCAGTTCATGAGAATTATAAAAATTTTAATATTTTACTGTATTCTTTCATTATTAAATATTGTTTTGCTATGTTCATTTATCAAATATGGCTTATTTTAAATAGTTACTTATTCTGTGATAAGTCATAGTAATGCTTTTCCTTTTAAATTTTGAAAGATTAAATATGAAAAACTGGACCTAAATTTTAACCTTGAACCGTGAATTCAGTGATACGATGTTCAATCTGCAGGATGCTACCAGTCTTTAGGAAACATCACAGTAGGATGCTGCAGCCAGCAGTCGTATATCTGTCCTGCTAGTAGCTGTGCATCTGTCCTGATTACAGACTTAACAACATTCTATCTTGTCTGAAGCATCCTGGCTGATGTTGGAGATAGGAAATATTGCATATAAAAAAACCAGTCAAAAGTTTAATGCAACATCGTAAAGGTTTCACCCTTTTCTCCAGATATTAGATACTTTATTCTGCATGAACATTACTTATCTGCATGCCAGCACCAGCAAGTATGCAAAGTTTTGCCCTTACTGTAAAATGTAACAGCATTTACTTCTGAAAATTTTCTTGAGTTCCACATATATATTAACAAATGACATTAAATTCATAAAAGGAATGTAATATAAAATATTAGTATCTTCAACTTTTAAAGTGAGGTATGTGTTCACATATAATTTTTATTACATAAAAAACCCTACTGCTAAATATTTAAATATCTTTATATAAAAATTAAAATTTTATTATTTTATACAACATTCCACAGAAAGTATATTTTCTTGGGCAGTACTCATCTATTGCATTTGAGATTAACAAGAAAATTCTTGTAGATAAGAAAGTTAACTACAATACTTATAGTGTGTGCTTTTTAAAGATTGAACAACTCCACATGTACTGTTCTATAGGACTTTCTAAGGGTATAATTTCTCAAAGCTGCATCTTAATGCCAGTTTCTTGAAGGAGCTCTGACTACAATAGGCATGAATATGTTCTCAAAGGATGATGGATAAATTGCTGGGTGGTTATATAATATACCTTAGGCAGCTGATGAGGCTTATCTCTTTTCTTTCAGTTATATAGTTTTAAAATAATTATGGTCTATAAAATTGTCTTTCCCCTCTTCTTTGTCCAGAAATATTTGCTCTGGTTATAGGTCTGAGAAATTAAAACTAAGCAATTACAACATAATTTTTCTTGTACTGTATTTTTAAACATGGTTAATACCTTGATTTTGGTCATTCTTTATTGAACCTTTTGATAAAAATGAAATTTTAAGTATAATGATAATTGTGTTGGACATCTGAAATTCTAAGAAAATATTACTTAGAAAAACCTATTTACTTGTATCAGTATTCAACATATCAATTTATACTACAAAATATTTTGTTTATTCTTCTCAGGGAGATGCTAAAATATTTCTGTATTTGTATTATGAGTATATGAATAATTTAAATGTTTAGTACTCATACATTTATAATACTTTATATTTTAAACACATATAAATACTAAGTGGACCACATTACATTTTCATATATTAAAACATTTGCATTTTTCATAGAAAAAGAATGCTATTTGTTTAAAATCAAATTTTGCTTCCTTTCCATATCAAAGACAAGAAATATAAAATGAGATGACCGGAAATTTAGGAAATATAACTGAGTGCAGTAGTCTATATTCAATTAAGTGTAATAGAGTTGTATAAAATATAAGCACACAAATTAAGTTTTAAATGAATTACAAATAATTGTATTTATGTAGCACAAAGTTAAACATACATACTATTTAAAACAATCAAAAGTACTAATCTAAAGATATGATTATAGTTAAATGTAAATAATGCTATTACAATAAATGAAAGTAATTTTTACTTTATTCGTGTGTGTGTGTATGTGTGTGTGTGTGTGTGTGTGTGTACGACGTATGTGTGGAGTGTGTGCCATGGAATGCATATGACACTCAGAGGACAACTTTGTGGAGTAGGTTTTCTCCTTCTGTCTTTATGTCAATACCAGGATTATACTCAGATCACCAGGCTTATATAAGCAAGCACTTGCTCCTGCTGAGCCATGTGCTCCTTTAAAAAATAAATTTATTATTAAAAGAGGTAGCAAATGGACAAATGAGTCATAAAAGGTACTAAAAGCTAATTTTCTTCTAGGTTCAACTATGGCACAGTCTTTTCTTTTGTGATAGGTAAATGTATAAAAATGTAACTGACATTGGAAGTGTAAAACCCTTAGCAAAGTTCCATAGCTTTAGAATGTCCATTCTAACTTCACAGATACTCAGTGGAATGTACAGAGCTTGAGACTGGGCAAGTATTTGAGTGGCTACCATGTTTTTATTTGAGTTCATTACAACTCAAATGTTTTTATTTGAGTTTGTCATTTATGGTTGTTGCTGTTTTTTTTTTTTAAAGTGATAGTTTCTTCTCTAAATCCCATATATTCAATTTTATGGTCTATTGAATATATTCTTGATAAATATTCAATTATTGAAAACAAAATTGGCATTTAAATAAAAATTACTTGTTTTAGGTTACTTATAAAGAAAAAAATTTCAAAAATTAAGTACCAAATCATGTTATAAAAGTATAACTATTGCTTAAAAGCATTAGGCTTTGTGGCAACATTATAATGTCTTTGATAATGTTCTAAGTGGAAAAGAATATGACATCACTAGAACACACTCCTAAACACCCACTATGGCAGAAAGTAACACAGTGATTACCTGGGGTTAGACAGTGAGAGAAATAGGGAGATGCTGGTTAAAATACACAAAACTTTTGACTCTGAGGAAATTCTGGGAGCACAGAGATTACAGCTAAAAATACTATATTGGGTACTGAAGGGAAAAGTGGTCTAAAGTGTTCTTACTACACTAACAATGGCAACTATGGTAGGTCATAGATTCCCTGTGAATACACACACACATATCTCATGTTATTAATGGTAAATATACACAGTTATCACTTTTCAATTACACTTCAGTAAATTCTGGGGTTAAGGAACAAAAACCAAAGAAAAACCAATAATGACAACTTTAAAACAAAAGAAGAGGGCTGGGGAAGTGGCTCAGTGGCTGAGAGCACTTGCAACTTTGGAAGAGGATTCATATTAGGTTCCCAACATGTACATGGAGGTTCACAACCTTCTGTAACTCCAGTTCCAAGGGATCTGACACCCTCTTCTGATCTATGTGGGCATCAGGTTCTTACATGGTGCACATACATACATGTAGGTAAACATTCATACATATAAAATAAAAATAAACACATTTTAAACAATGGAAATAAAAAAGAACTACTTATGCTTATCTAGAGCAAAGTATCCTTTAAGATAATAAAATTAAAACACTACATGTGTGTGTTTATAAGTACGTTAAGAGTTTATTGCGCTGGGCGGTGGTGGCGCAAGCCAGGTGGTGGTGGCGCACGCCTTTAATCCCAGCACTCGGGAGGCAGAGCCAGGCGGATCTCTGTGAGTTCGAGGCCAGCCTGGGCTACCAAGTGAGTTCCAGGAAAGGTGCAAAGCTACACAGAGAAACCCTGTCTCGGAAAGAAAAAAAAAAAAAAAAAAAAAAAAGAGTTTATTGCAAGAAGCTTGCTCAAAGCAGTTGTGGAGGCTGACGAACCCCAAAGCCCTGCAGAGTGAGTTTTCAAGGTCTCAAGAGTCATGTCTGCAAGCCCATCTGAGGTCAGGACAACTGAAGGTGTAATTCCAATCTGAAGGCTGACAGGTTGGAGTCCTGGGACAAGCTGATGTTTCAGTTAAGTCAGAAGGGAGGAAACAGACAATGCCCAAGTTCAAATCCAGTCATAACAGAAAATTCTTATGCTCAAGATAATCAATCCTTTTATTCTGTTCAGGCATTCAAGAGATTAAATAAAGCTCAATTATACTTGACAAAAAAAATCATCTTTACTCAGCATAAAAGAATTCAACGTTGCAGAACAGTGGTGGCACATGCTTTGAATCCTATCACTCAGGAGGCAGAGGCATGTGGATCTATCTACAGAGTGAGTTTCAGGACAGCCAGGGATACATAGAGAAACCCTGTCTCAAAAAAACAAACAAACAAAAAAAAACCCAAACCAAACCAAACAAAAAAAAATTTCAATGTTGATTTCACCCAAAAATATTCACTGTATAACCTGGATAATCTCTGATCAAGTATCTGGGTATTGCGTGGCCCAGTCAGGTCTGAAATTAAACATCACAAAGATATAATTTTATTTTCTTACAATATTCATATACATTAAAATGCATTTATTTATCCCATTATAATATGCAGCAAAATTATAGCTGTAAATAAAACAGAGGAAAGCTCTGCCTTCATGGGGAATATACTGAATAAACAAATATACAGGGAAATTATAAAGTCTGACCTCTATGAAAGAATTGTTAGTTTTAAATTTAGTATTACAGTATCTTTTATGCTTGAGTATAGAAGTTTGTTGCTGTCATTGACATGTTGAAAATTAATATTTTATGCTACCAATTCCTTATAAATAATGTTACAGTTTAGGTCTGCAGTTTTCCCCAAAGGCCTGTGTTTTAAGGCTTGGTTACCATCCTATTACTGTACTATCAGGCACTATGGAACCTTTAGAAGGGAGCCTCTTAGAAGGAAGTTGGTTGCTCAGGTGAGCAGTGGAATGGCCTTAAAAGAGATACTGGGACTCTGGTCTCTGCTCCCTTTCACTCTTTGCTTCCCAGAGACCATGAGGTGAGCAGACACCATATATCTCCCATGATGCTCTATCACAAGCCCAAAGCAATGAGGTCAAGGGATCATGGACTGAAAACTCTAAACCACGAGACAAAATTAACCCTTCCACTTCAAAAATGTATTTTACTTATGTGCATGTGTTTGTGCACCTTCCTGCATGAATGTAGATATACCACGTATATGCAGGTGTCCAAGGAAGCTAGAAGAGTGCATTGGGCATCCTGGAACTGGAGTTATAGAATTCTGAGCCCTCTGATGTGGGGGCTGGTAACTAAACCCGTGTTATCTCTAGGAGTAGTAAGTGTTCACAACCACTGAGCTGTTTCTCCAGCAACTTTTATGCTTTTAAGGTAGATCATCTCAAGTAACGTGTCATAGGAATGGAAAGCTGATTAATACAAAGGACATTCACCTGAAATTTCCCTGACTATGTGCTAAAAGAAAAATTCATTCAGATCATGAATTCTATTCAAATGATGGCTTAAATTGGGGTCCTGTTCCAGAAAAAAGAATTAAATATTGTACAAGTCAGAATCATTCTCTATAAGGTCAAAAACATTCTTGCCTTAAGAAAAAATACAACACATAGATCATATATTTTATCATTATTGCTTATTATTTAGAAAAGAGTTACTTCTGGTAGTCTCAAAGGAAAAGAATATCAAATGATGAGTATTTGTAATTTCTGTACCCTCTGATTTCTTTGTTCTTTTATTGATACAACTCCAGACATTTTGAAGATATTTTTCTTTAGCTAACTTTTTCAGAGTTCTCTTATCATAGTGAATATAATGAACATTACCAACTACATGTAACAATGCTGCTATGAACATTTAAATTTCTTTATGTAGGTTTAGAATAAAGCTTTGGCTTAATCTTTGCAATAAAAATGCCAAATATGTTAATGACTTGGAACCAATGTACTTTTGCATACATTAAATAAAATCATTAAAGCACGGTCATGCATGGTGGTGCACATTTTTAATTCTAGCACTCATAAAACAGAGGCAGGTGGATCTCTGTGAGTATGATCTCAGGTTTGAGGCCAACCTGGTCTACATAGTGAGTTCCAGAACAGCCAAAACTACATAACAGAAAGACCCTGTCTCAAAAAACTAAAAACCAAACAAATGAACAAGCCGGGCAATAGTGGAGCACACCTTTAATTCCAGTACCCAGGAGGCAGAGGCAGGCAGATCTTTGTGAGTTCGAGGCCAGCCTGGGCTACAGGATGAGTTCCAGGAAAGGCACAAAGCTACCCAGAGAAACCCTGTCTTGAAAAACAAAAACAAAACAAACAAAAAACCCAAACAAATGAAAAATATAAAGTAGTAAAAACAACAGAATACAAAATATCATTTTTATTTATTTGCTTTACCACACTGTATTTATTTTTTATACTTTTATATAAGAAGTGAAAATCAATATGGTGACATTGTTTTGCAGAATTCTTACAAGTTAGTTCATATTGTAGAAGCAGGAAAGTAAGGGTTGGCTCTGGAATATCTGCCTAAGCATAGTAGCAGTTAGGATGAAAAAAAGATGACTTTTGTCCAACTGAGAAAGTTAATTAGAAGTAAAAGAAGAGAGTATGTTCCTTCTGTTTTCAGTAAGCAATATAAACTGAGTTTTTGTTGTTGTTTTGCTATTAAACATGATTAATGTCTGGTCCAATAATTTGTATTCAGTTTTAAATAGTTTATTAATTTTCTTTTACTTCTGATTAAAAGAAAACTCTCTAATAACACTAATTTAAAACAAAACTCTGCTAAAAAAATGATTGTTTTCATTTAGATAAAACAACAACAACCCACCTCCCACCCTGACATATGGCCTGATGTGGTAATGAGTGTCTGCAATCCCAGCACTCAAGTTGGTGAGAGAGCAAATTCTAAGTTCAAAGCTAACTTGGGTTACATAGTAAGACTAAAACCAAACCATGAGAAAAAGAGTCAGGCATGGTGATGCAGGACTGTAATCCCAGAATTCCAGACACTGAGGCAGGGCTGCTGTTAGTTTGAAGTCAGCCACAATCTAGAGTGAGGCCCTGACTCAGAAAAACAAAAGCTCCCATTAATGTATATAAATATAATTTGTAAGTACATGTCTTGCTTGTATATAATTCCTTTTCATGAAGCATTCAAAATGTATGTTGAATTACTATATTCTATACCTGTAAAATGTCAGCAGGCTTTTCTTTGGCAGATGCAACCAACAGAGTATGCCCATTGACGATTCCTTCTGCCAGGAAATACTTGAAGAGCAAAGGCGAATAAGTATTGTATTTATCTTCTTCTGCAATAAATAAATAAATAAATAAATAAATAAATAAATAAATAAATAAATACATTAGAATCCTGTATAATTATACATATTTTTTACATTTTTTCCTCTTTAAAACAAGTTCGTGATGTGAGGGAATAGATTATGTTTTCCAAATGAACAATGAGACTAAGAGAATCAAAACACAGATTTCATAATACAGATTTCCTTATTCCAAAGATCATTCTCCAACCACTATACCACTCTGAAAACCAAAAACTTTAGAGGGTTATGTATGCTTTAGAGTTCAGATTTAAATTGTTTTAAATTATTTATTGTTTTAGATAATATAATTACATCACTTCTCCTCCCCTCATATAACTCCCCTTGCTCTGTTTCAATCAGATTTAAAAATTTATAATATTTATATGTAGGTGTACATGACACAGGATACAGCTGGAAGTCAGAGGACAACCTGTAGGAGTTGGTTCTCTTGTATCATGGTGGTCTCAGGGATTGGATCCAGGTTGTCAAGATTGATGACAAGAACCTTTACCTGCCTAGATGTTCCATTAACCTAAGGTCAGATAAATACATAAGCACACATACACACGTATAGTTACTTTGTGTATGTATGCGTGCATTATGTGTATTTGGGGCGAACATGCCATGAAGTGTGTGTAGGACAGAGGATACCTTTGTGGCTCAGTCCTTTCCTTCCACTTTTACATGGGATCTGGAATTGAACTCAGGTTGCCAGAATCTCACATTAACTGCCTTTACCTGCTAAACCATTTTGCCAGTCCGATGTATGATTATCACATGATGCAACTATCCTTTGATGGTTCAATTTCCCAGGCACTGCACTTCCCTAATTTTTTAAATTATGTTTTATTTAGTTATTTTGTGTTCGAGTGCATTTATGTACGTGTGCCTCGGCATGCATGTGGAGGTCAGGAGACAATTTGAGGAGCCCGTTCTCTTTAGCATGGGGGCAAGGGGATTGAACTCAGGTTTTCAGGCTTCCAGGTAAGAGACATCTTGTTGGCCCAGTCATCATATTTCTGAAAAAGCCAGCATTACCCAACACATCCTGTAGACACACTTATTTCTTTCATAGCAAAATAATTAAGTACTTAATGTATATATCCTGATGATTAAAGTTTATTTTAATCAGTAAACACTAAGCATACTGCCTTCTTGGTAACACTGCTACAAGTTCAAACTTCAGGAAAACACTGCTGTTTTCAGTAATATAATTTTTAAGGATATTAGCAACAAATTTCCAATGTAGAAATTCAGTTAACATTTGTCGAGGAAATTAATAATGACTACTCTTGATTTACACAATAAATCATTCTGGTTCTGAACTCAGAATTTAACAATAATTTAAAGGACTAATTTGATAGTTTATAAATTGGTACTGACTACTTTCCCACTAACGGATCCTTTCACTTTTATTATTCCTTTATCCTTTCTTTCTGACTTTTTAACAATTAAATGAAGATTTGGGAGATTTATTCTTTTTTTTTGGGTGCCTGTCCTGGATCTCACTTTGTAGACCAGTCTGGCCTCGAACTCACAGAGATCCGTCTGGCTCTGTCTCCTGAGTGCTGGGATTAAAGGCATGTGCCACTGCTGCCTGGCTTCATTTTTTTTTAAAGCCAAAATGTGTAATACTTTTTGTGATTTCCCTACAAAATGAATGTAACTTCAGCCAATCTTTATTCTCCTGACAAATGGCCACATTTACAATTCAGTTTTTCTTCCTTTAACTACTAGAGCACCGAAGGATAAGAAATATAAGTAACTATTGATTGTGTAAATCAAGAGTAGTCATTATTAATTTCCTCGACAAATGTTAACTGAATTTCTACATTGGAAAGTTGTTGCTAATATCCTTAAAAATTATATTACTGAAAACAGCAGTGTTTTCCTGAAGTTTGAACTTGTAGCAGTGTTACCAAGAAGGCAGTATGCAAAACAACCTGCAGCTCTAACTGTGAACCGTGGATAATGTACCACTAACAAAACAGATACCAGAAGTCATTGCAAAGTGACACAAAGTTAGCAGCAACTACAGAAGAGTTTCATTAAGAAAGATACTGCATGTGGAATGTGCAGGATTTCAGGGGTTGGGGTCTTTTAACCTAAGAATGCCCTTGACTTCCATTAGGTTTGGCAGTATTATATCCTTTTCAGATTGAGGTGGTAAGATGTGAACTTCAGATTGATCAGACAACATTGTAGCATGAATCTTAAAAGGTCTTATTAATAAAAACAAACCCAGGCCCTGGTATTGGGGTGAATGCTGGAAGATCAGAGAAGCAGAACAAGCCACAGCCACCTCACCTCACCAACTCCTAAGCTGATCTTGTTTCCTCAGACTGGAAGCCTCTGAGTCCTCATCCAGAATGAATCTCAGTTGAACTGTTGCTCAAAAGTCTAAAAGCTTAACCAGGCTTTAGTTCCTCATCCTCACTCCTTAAATACCTTTCTGCTTCCTGCCATCACTTCCTGGGATTAAAGGCTCTTGTTACCACGCCTAGCTGTTTCCAGTGTGGCTTTGAATTCACAGAGATCCAGATGGATGTCTGCTTCTGGAATGCTAGGATTAAAGGCATGTGTGCCACCATTTTCTGGCCTCTATATCTAGTGGCTGTTCTGTTCTTTGACCTCAGATAAGTTAATTAGGGTGCACAATATTTTGGGGAACACAATATCACCACACAACATGCTAACACAGAAACCATGTGTTTCTGTGAAGAAAGACTTCAGCATATCTTCCCTGATATCCTCAGGCTACAGTGAAATAAACTAGAAGTCAATGACAATATGATCCACAAAGACTGGAAACAGGGAAATCAAAGCACATCTTTCTAATTATTTAATTGTGGATCAAAAATGTGTGAAAAGGGAAATTGGGAAAGGTTTTAACCTAAATAATTATATTTGATATATTATTAAACAACTTATGAGGAGTTTGGGGGATCAGGTAAAGCATCATTAAGAACACAAAAAGACCAGGATTATGGGCCAAGCTTCAAGGATAGAAACAGAGGAAAATTGTTTACCAATATTGGAGGGAAAAATCAGTACATCAAAATGTGATTTTATGATAAGGTCAAGGACCTGGTAATCTTTTGACTAGGCTAATAAAGAACAAAAAGTAATCGGCCACAAATTGTCTAAATTGGAAATGACATAGGGGTATTCCACTAAAGAAATTATTCATATTGAAAATATTAGAAGAAATACTTTGAATAATTTTATAGTAAAATTTTTACAATTCCAAAAACTGGACAAAATCATTTTAAGTTGTCAAGTTATCAAATATGGTAAAATAGGAAACAATATTAAATTCATATTTAAAACTACCTAAATTCACTTCGGGCATAGGAAATTTTACTAGTAAATTCAATATTTGTAAAAACAGTTTCTAACACTTAACAAGAGCATGAAAAAGTGAGAAGAAAAAACTCACTGGACATTATTATTTGGATATCCAAATGAGAGAAAGGCTAAAAAGATACATATCATTATGTACATTTAAATATCGATCCAAACATGTGGTTCCAGAAACACATGACAGGGTGGAGAGAAACACTTCCAAATCCATCTTGATACAAGTGTAAATCCATCACCAGAACCAGATCAAGATATTATGGAAAGAAAGACACGGACTAGCAAGTCTCACAAACACATTACATAAAGAGTATAAAAGGAAACCCATAACAAAAACAAATATAATATAGTAAGATTAAGTGAGTTTTATCTGATTAGAAGAATCCATGTACCACAATAATAGATTCAAAAGACAAGATTATACAATTACTAGATTAGGCAAAAGTTGCAGGCAATGGGAATAAAATGAAATGTCTAACACAATAAATGAGATCTACAAAAACCTATAGATAATATGATACTTAATGGCAAATTAAATGCATTTTTTCTGAGATTGGAATAATCAAAGTATGTGTACTCTCACTAGTCCTAATTCATATTGTACAGTGTCATACAATAAATGTGAAAACTGAAAGTTATATATATTAGAAGACTATCACTTACATAGGAAATATCAAGGAATCTGACAAATAACTAGTAAAACTAGTAAGTCAAGGCTGTCAAGTGGGAAGTCAATATTTACAAATTAACTATCCTCCTATATACTTGCAACAAACCTTAGAAAATGATGGTCTTAAAATCCCATTTACCAACCAGGCCTGGTGCTTCATCCATGTAATGCTAGTACTCAGGATACTGATACAGGAGGATTGCCACAACCTTGAGGAGAGGTTGGGCTTATACAGTGACTTCTGCGTCAGCTTGGGTGAAACACCAAAACCAAGTCAACCAAAAATAATCCCCAAACCCAAGCAATGCCTCCCCAAACCCCAAAACAAACAAAACCCCAACTAAACAGAAAGCAAACAGATAAACAAAACAGAGTTAATATTAAGCACCTAAAAATAAAACCTTTAAAAATATTTACCAAAATGTGTGCATGAACTATCTCAACATTAAAAAACAGGAAACATCCTGAGAGTCGGCAGAAGAGAGCTAAATCCTGTTTATGGGTGGAAGAGTAAAATTTCTAAATCGACCTACTTATATAATTAATGGAATTCCAGTGGTAATTCTCAGTAGGTTTCTAATTCTAAAATTTGCACATAAATTCAAAGGTCAGTGAATAACCAAACAAGTGATTTCAAGACTTGGTACACCATCACTAATCAAGTCAATGTGTTACTGGCAAAACGTTAGAAACGTACATTCACAGAGAAGATCTGATATTCAGCAACGAATCTACAGAATAATTGTTTCTCAACAAAGATGTATAATTAACTTTTTAAAAAATGGTCCTAGATTAACTTAATATTCACATGCAAGTTACAAGGCTATACAACCTCAATCTTGGGCTGCTGACATGGCTCAGCAGATAAACGTTGGAAGGTCTGAGTGCCTGGGAACCCCATGGTAGAAGATGAGAAATGACATCTGTTAAGTTGTCCTCTGACTTCCACACAGGAGCTGTCATATGTACTGGCTCCCACCCCATAAGTATAAATAAATGTTAAAACAAAAACAAAAAGCCCTTTAGTCTTAATTCATACTAAAGTCAATTAAGAACCAACACAACTTTTATCTAACCCCTTATACTACTACTCAGGTATGATTGTAAGTGGCTAATCAACTAAAATGTAAAAGCTTGAAACAATACAACTACCATAAAAAACAAGAATGTAATGTTGATATAAGCAAAAGTTTCTTAGGACATACAAGTATAAACTGAACAGAAAACACTGATACAGGGCTAGAAAAATGGCTCAGCAGGTAAAGGTACTTGCTACCAAGGACCTGGACCTCATATTGAAGAAGAGAACTAACTCCTGGAGACTGTCCTCTGATGTCTCCATAAGGGCTTGCCCACATACCCTCATATACACAATGGAAATACATAAAATATAATATTAAAAGGCTCCAGGCATGGTAGTGTAATCCGAAATTTTAGTACCCAGGAGCCTGCAGCATGATTCCAAGATGGAGGAAAGTTTGGGCTACTTAGGGAAAGATCCTCAGCACAGAATAAAAAAAAAAAAAAAAAAAATAACAACTGAACAACAACTAAAACTGGGATTACAAACTAAAACAAACAAACAAACAAACTGTAGACAGAGACAGTATCTGCAATAAATATATGTCTGACAGAGGATTGGTACTCAGTAGACTCAAGTGTTCTAAAATTCCTTGTAATTAAGCAAGAACACAAACTATCCACATATGGATGGCCAATAAACATATTAAAAGATGTTTAATCACAACATTAAGCATCAAAAGATACTGACTGAAACATTTTGAGGAGTCATTATATCCCATGGGAATGGTTCTAATTTAAATAGAAATGACTGCAAGGATGTGGAACAAATAAAAAGTTCCTAAATTTCCAGTGGCAATGGGAGACAGTATATATTCTTTGGAAAATAGTTTGTGTGTATCTGATAAAGCTAGCAAGTACTTATTAAAGGGCCCAGCAATTTTATGAGAGATGAAAATGCATGTTCAGAAATAAATCAATAAAGATTGTTTATAGTAGCTATTTTGGCTAAAATTTGGAAACGATGCAAGTGTTTGTTAACTAGCGAACTGAACTGACAGATAATACATTCATAAATGGAATGCCATTAAACAACAAAAAAGTGATACACAAGCAACAGCACAGATAAATTATAATATATGCTGTGAAAAAAGCCAGATCGAAAAAGAGTACACAGAATATGATTACTTTTATATGCTATCCAAGAGCAAATGAGATGGAGCTAGGAGACAGAAGGAAGACCTTAGGTGCTTGGGGCCAGGGAACTGTTTGAACAGCAGGAGACTTTTTGGAGTGATAGACATATCTTGATTGTGGTGGTTATGTGAGTGTATACATTTGGAAGAAGTCATTAAAATGATTGTCTTGAAATGGGTGTATATTACAAACAATTATAATTGAAGTTGACTTACTAAAACAATTTCTTAAGATATAACAAAAACATCACATGTTCAATTATTCATAAACTTTCTTAGCATAGTAGCTTAAAACAACTCCTTGACCAAGGTACAGTTGATATAACTGGGTTATGTTGTGATATATTGGGTATCCAAATAAAGCTTCTCTGGGGATCAGAGGACAGAGCCAGCCACTAGAATTAGACATAGAGGTCAGGTAGTGGTGGCAAACACCTTTAATCCTATCATTAGGGAGACAGAGATCCGTCTGGATCTCTGTGAGTTCAAGGCCACACTGGGAACAGATGCAGGCAATGGTGGCACAAACCTTTAATCACAGCACTTGAGATCTCAGGAAGCAATATGGCAGGACACAGAAAGGTATATAAGGCATGAGGAAACAGGAACTCTCGCTTGAGGCTGAGGATTTCATAGAGTTAAGCTAGTGGCTGGCTTGTTCTGTTTCTCTGATCTTGTAGCTTTCACCCCACTATCTGGCTCCAGGTTTTTATTAATAACACCTTTTAGGATTCATGTAACAGGATTAGCTTTAAAGAATATAGCTAGTTCTTTAATACTATCTATCAAAAGTGAAAATCTTTATATTTGCAAGTCACGAAATAAACTTTATATGACTAAAGGAACATTTTATGAGAATCTCAGTGTGCAAAGGAAAAGGAAGGTGCTTGTGGTATCTCTGAGCTGCTTACAGGTGACAGGTGAAAAAGCTGGCAGTGACAAGTGTGGGTGTGTTGATTAACTCAGCTATAACAGTGACAAGATGCCCAATGCTTAGTTTAAAAATTTACTCCATTCACCTTTACAACAAAAAGGTCACATTTAAAAAACCCTTCAAGATGGCCAGACTGCAACCCACAACTCCAGAGAGGCTAGCTAACAGGGAAAGACCCTAGGAGGGACACATGGATGACCCTGTGAAGGAGAAGTGGATGAGATCTATATGAGCGGACTGGGTGTGGGGGGGTGGCAGAGGGTGAGGAGTGGGGGATGAGAACATAGGGAAATGGGAGGGTCAGGCTGGAACAGGGACAGAGTGGGAGGGCAGAGAGGAAGATACCATGATATATCAGGACATCATGGGAATAGGAAGAGGCAGGGTGCTGGGGAGGCTCTCAGGAATACACAAGGATGACCCCACCTTGGTCTGCTGGCAGTGGTCCAGAGGGTGCCTGGACTGGTCTATTCTGGTGACTGGCCTAGCAAATAACCTAGCTGTCATCATAGAGTCTTTGTCCAGTGACTGATGGAGGCAGATGCAGAGATCCACAGCCAGGCACCAGGCTGAGCTCTGGGAATCCAACTGATGAGAGAGAGGAAGGATTCCACAGGAGAGGGACGTCGAAATCATGATGGGAGGATGTGCAGAGATGACCGGCCACACTAGTGGAAGCCCATGAACTGTGGATTGCTGGCTGTGGAGCCCCCATGGGTCTGGAGTAGGCCCTCTGGATACGGAAGATAGTTGTTTGGCTCGAACTGTTTGGGGGGCACTTAAGCAGGGGGATTGGGATCTGTCCCTGGTCTATGGGCAGGCTTCTGGGAATCTGGTGCCCGTGGTGTGACACCTTGCACAGCCTTGGTGCAGTGGTAAGGGGCTTGGATCTGCCTAGGCTCAGTGTGCTGGGCTCTGCTGACCCCCCATGGGAGACCTCTATTTGGGGGATGTGGGGATGTGGGGTAGCTTGGGAAAGAGGACTGGGGGGTGGGAGGAGGGAGGAGGGGGGGATCTGTGGATGGTATATGGAGTGAGTGGAAAATTTCTTAATAAAGAAAAAAATCTTTAAAAGACAGAGAATAGATCATATGCATGAACAAGTTACTGTTTTGTTTCCAGTAGGGCCAGTATTCAAAGCCCATAGAACCTCTGACCCCTCTCTAAACCTTATCTTGTAATGATTTACTCTCAACCAAGGTACAATAGCCATGAGCTTACCAATGTGGGTTCCTGAATAAATAGAACAGTTACTATTTACAAATGAGTCACATTTACCCTGCAGAATGAAAATATTGTTGGTCTGAGTCGATGTCATATCTACATAGTGCAGATGGAGAAAGAATAAGAGAGCAGGAGGGAAGTGAGCCTGAAGGAATGTAAGCTCATTTTCCATAGGGAATGCTTGGATGCTTCAGTGTTTGTTTGTCATGGACAATGACACTTTGTCCTATCCAGGCAAATGAATTTTCAAAAACACATCCTCACAGGGCTCATTCATCCATGAACACTTCTTTAGGACTTCAAGGAATAACTTAGATGTGTCATGAAGATGCCCAATGAAGATCACAGTAGTCACCATCAAAGCCAAATGGAATGAACACCAAGGCAGGTACCTCACAGGGCAATGTACAGTAGAAGATATGTACTGATCCATCAATACAAGCAACTTAATTGTGCTTAACTATTAAAGAAGGGTTTTGTTTTTAGCTTTGATTTGGATATTTTTATTTTTACAATTTTTTTGTGAGAAAACGTTGTTTTAAATAAATGTCATATGTTGCTGACAAAAAACCCTTCAAATAATTATTCTTATATCAGATTACAAAAGCAAGTACTTGAACTAAGATTATTATGAGTCAATGATTTAAGAAATAAACTTGATAAAAATTTTAATTTCCAAGGTTACTATTTTATTTATTTTTTATTTATTTATTTATTTTTTTGTTTTTCAAGACAAGGTTTCTCTGTGTACCTTTGCGCCTTTCCTGGAACTCACTTGGTAGCCCAGGCTGGCCTCGAACTCACAGAGATCCGCCTGGCTCTGCCTCCCGAGTGCTGGGATTAAAGGCGTGCGCCACCACCGCCCGGCCAAGGTTACTATTTTAATATGGAAAATTTAACCTTCAAAAACTCCATTCACTACTCACTATCCTCACAAAATCATTGTTAAAATGTTCATGTATTTTCTTTCAGTACCTTTTCTGTGTATGTTTTCTTACATGGTTACAATTAGTGAAATTCATATCCCATCCTTTTTCACTCTACTTCATGTTCTTTATAGTTTTTGTACTTGAAGTTTATACAACATCCCAGCAAATCTATGTGTCATATTTATTTACCTATCTTGCTGTCATAGACTTTTCTCATTGCTCTCAGGCTTTTGTTGCTGTTAATTACAGAAGCAGAAGGGTGCTCCAAACATGTCTGAGATTCAATTCAACTCATTCTATTCTTCCACCAAATGTGTCCCTCTTGGTGTTCAGAAAATCAGGACTTACCTTTGACATCTTTTCTCTCTCTTTCTTACCAATACACCAGACTCTTCACCCTGAAAATTCTGCTAAATTTAATTTCAAAATATTTCTGGAATTTAATTACCTTTCTTCATGCTAGTGCCCCCTGCAAGACATGCTGCAACATCTCTTGCCTGGATAACTACAACTGCTTCATAATATTTTCATTGACTCAAATCTTCTTTAATACAGTAGCTCCCCATTATTGGTGTTGTGGAGTATTTTTTTACACCATGAAGATGTGTCTTTGCCAAGGCACCTTCTGATTGGTTTAATAAACAACTGAATGGTCAATAACTAGGGATGAGAGAATAGGTAGGATTTTCAGGCAAAGAGAGGAACTCAGGATAAATCTAGGTATGAGTGGGAGACACCAGCGAGATGTGGAACAAGTTGGATGTACAGAATGAGAGAAAGGTAAAAGCCACAGGGCAGAATGTAGATTAATAGAAACAAGTTAGTTTGAGTTCTAAGAGCTAGTGGAAACAAAGCTAAGCTAAAGGCTAAGCTTTCATATAAGTCTCTGTGTCGATATTTGTGAGCTGGTGGCCTAAAGAAAAGTCCAACTACATATCAGTTCCAAGACCATCACCATATTGGATGCCTGAGACCATATACTAACCTAGCCTGTAGGAGGTGTAGGTATGCACACATGCATATACACACACACACACACACACACACACACACACACACATATGTATATATACACCCTTATCATAAAACTTAATCAGGCATACTGAGAGCTTAACAATAACAACAGAACAGAACAATTATAAAAACTCATGTGATAGGGATCTGCCTGTCCTAAAATATCTTGTTGCTTCACCTCTTCTCTTAAAGGAAGCACTTTACAACTTCTCTTCAGCATATTCAAATTGCAGGTTTCAATACTCTCGTTCTTTGGGGGCCATTATTAAGTAAAATTAAGGTTACCTGAATATAAGTATTGTGATACTATGACTGACAGTCACTGTGATAACTGAGATGATAATTAAGTGACTAATGGGTGGGTAGCATATACAGTGTGGCTATGCTGGATAAAGGACTGAGTCACATCCCAGGCACATTGTGGTGGGGACAGGAGGGGAATTCATCACGTTACTCAATACAGCATGTAACTTAAAATGCATGACTTGGTTATTTCTGGACTTTTTCATTAAACATTTTTGGACCATATTTGACTGATGCTGTTTTGTGGAAGAAGAGAGAGTAGGCAAAGAGGACTACTATGGTGCAAACCTGACTATCTTATTACTCTACTTAAAATCTTTCAGGTGGCTTCTCTTTTTCATCTTGGTAGAAAGAACTAAACCTTTAACCTGGTCTACAGGCTTTGCATAGTTCTGTCAAAGAGCAGAGCTTAATATACATATAAATCAAAGTATGCATGTTGATTGGTGTAGTAAAAAATGTCACCTTTTGCCTTTAAAAGGTACATGACTGTTATTTAACAACTTTTCAGTAAAGAAACAAACTATTTAATCAGAAAAATAAAAGTATTGCAAAGCTGAGGGGTCACAGGTTAAAACGCACAGAAAAGCAAAGCCTCAAAGCTCTTTAGATCTTGTTTGCCCTCTTCCTCACTTCACTGTCTGCTGCTGCTGCTGCTGCAGGTGCACGAGGTAGTCACCGGTTTACCATCCTGCTGCTTTATGCAAGACTGCTGCCCAGGTTCCATGAATTTTCCCAAAACAATCCCTAAGCAGCTTTCTTCAAGGTGCTCTTCAACACTCCCAGTCTGTATCAGCTTCTAAGACACATAACTGTAACTTCTCCATAGAGCTAAGAGGTGTCTTTGACTGTGAGGGCACCTCACAGAACCCCAGTGCCAAGCATGTGGTACATATGCACTAAATAGCTATATAATTAATCAAGGCAGAAACAACAATTTAAAAAAACCTGTCTTGAAGAAAAAAAAAACTGTCTTGTCTTGTGAATCAGCCACACATACTGTAATTTACCTAAAAACAGTCTTAAACATGTGCGCTCGCGCGCACACACACAACATGTGTTCTATGTATCTCCTGTATTTTCTTCAGTCTTATCAGTCAGGAAAAACTAAATATGTAGAAGATTACCTACTTAGGGATTAGCAAAAACACTAAATTCTTCATGCTGAAAATGATCAATTTTGTGAAATACATTTTGAGGTTGTTCAATAGCATTTGATTAATCTACTTAGTGAACTTCCAGAACACTGGGCAAGTAAAGAGAATGAAGTGAAACCACCAAAAAAAAAAAAAAAAAAAAAAAAAAAAAAAAAAAAAAGGAATTTAGCCTGAACAAATTATTTAATTCTTAGGTTCAATTGTACAGGACACAAGGACATTGACAATGTTAATATGGAGACTTATACAAACTAAAGCCTCTTCAGAAAGGAGTCACTGAGATGGAGAAGGGAGCTAAAAGTGTGTGAGAAGAAAAGTGGAATTTTAGCTTGAAGGAAAAGAGTCCCAAGGGACAAGATAGCTGTCATAAATATCTGGTGGGCTATAATACAGAGATAGAACTATACCTATGCTTTATGTCCATGAGGTAAAATAAAGCCTGGTAGGTAGGAGAAACAGGATTACCCACCCCCCAAATACGAAATTTCCAGTGATCTGTCCCATCATTCCAATTACATTTTTCTCAAAGTCATTTATGCCTCTCTGCTTGTCTACTTTGCTAGCTATCTAAATATTCCTATTTGTCTGTGGCAGCTGTGATAGCTGGTTTTGCTTGTCAACTTGACATAATCTAGAGTTACATAGGAAGAGTGTCTCAACTGAATATCCGTCTAAATTGGGTTGGCCTGTGGGTATGTCTATAGGGAGATTTTTGTGATTATGTTAACTGAGGTAGGAAGACCAGGTGCTCACTCTGGGCAGCACCATTCCCTAGTTTGGGGTCTTGGACTGTATCAGAGTGAAAAAACCAAGTTGAGCATAATCAGTTTTTATTGTTTCTGGTATAGATGTGAGATGCAAGCTTCCTTAAGCTCCTGTTGCTGTGACTTTCTTGCTATGATTCACTACAACCTGGAACTGTGAGCTAGGATAAACTCTTTAGTCTAAGCTGGTTTTTCTGTTTGTTTGTCAGGATATCCTATCATATTAAGACATAATGAGGGCTGGATAGATGGCTCAGCAGTTAAGAGCACACAACACTCTTACAGAGGACCCACATTCAATTCCCACAACCCATATCCAGCAGCTCATAACTGTCTTCAACTGTTGAACTCCAGCTTTAGGGAAACATCCAATATCTCTCATCTCCACGGACACCTGCACTTACATGCACCTCACACACATACATACAATTAAAAATAATTCTTGTTTTTAATGGAAACGAAAATAGGACAGAAATTGGTACAGAGAATGGGGCCATTGGTGTACTTAACCTGCTCATGTGGTTTTTAAACTTTGGGAACTGTTTTTGAGAGGAAATGTGGAAGACTTTGAAACTTGGTATAGAAAAACATTGAGTGCTGTGAACAGAATGCACTGGTCTGTTCTTATGGGAGTTTGGAAGCTAAGAATGCGGAGAGATATGTGACTAGTAGATGCCATGCTCAAAAGGTTTCAGACAATAATGACTCTACTGGGAAACGGGACAGGGGCCATTTGTGTGTTGTTTTGTTCAGAACTCTGGCTGCTTGGGCTAGAGAGTTAGCTTAGTACTTAAGAGGATTTGTTATTCTTGCAGAGCTCCTGGGTTTGATTCCCAGCACCCACATGGTAGTTCACAATCGCCTGTAATTACAGTCTCAGGGGATCCGACACATTCTTCTGATTTCTGAGGGCACTAAGCACATGCTTGATACACGTGCACACATGCACGCAAAACACCTGTGCACATAAAATAAATATATGAATAAATCTTTAGGAAAAAAATGTCAGACTAGTTTATGAGATAAATCTGAGACTTTGGGGACTAAGTCTATTTATTCTTGTAATATATCATTTACTATTATCTCTTATCTAATTATTCAAACACCCTCGCATTACTTATTCTTTCCCATTATTACTTACATCCGGCAACTACTTTTTGCAAGGTTTTCAACTCATTCATTCATCCATTATTTCTAAATACTTCCCATGATAATAGAGCCTACATTTAACTAAACAGGTTAAATGATCATGACCATGTAATTTCAACAAGTACACAGTAAAGTAAGAAAATCCTAAAGAACTATAGAATTATATGGGATGAATACTTAGTGTAAGGAGAAGAGGAATCAAAGTATCAGCTACACCAGCTTTTCTAGAAGGAATATCTGGACAAGAAAGAAAAGAGAACGGTACTGTGGTAGAATGAAAAGCTCTGAGTGACAAACATGAAACGTGAGAAAAGACAGCAAGGCTGTATATGTATGTGCGTGTGTATTTGCATATGTCTATGTTTAAGCATATATTTACACACACACACACACACACACACACACACACTTCTTCTTTTTTTTTTCTTTTCATTTCTGGTACTGTGGACTGAACCCAGGACCTTGTATATGCTAGACAAACCCTTTATCACTGAGCCATGTTTCCAGTCCTTAGTCTTAATTTAAAGAGCATGGATCTTGTGTTGACAAGTAACACATAGTCTTAGGCCAGGACTATCATGTTCAAGTTTTCATTTTACTTAATTCTGAATAGAGTATGGCAAAAGGCTGAAGGGAAACACTAATATAGGGATACCTTAAAAAGTGATTATAGTAATTCATCAAAACTTGTCAATTATGGCCCAAATTATAGAAATGGAAGTAAAAATGGAAAGTACAAATAGTTAAAAACATTTAAAAGGTAAAAACCACCAGAAGCTTATATAGTGCAGGAGGTAAGAACACTTCTCAGATCAGCAGGCAATGGTGCTTGCCACCAAGCCTGACAACTTCAGCTTGATTCCTGGACGACTGTAGAAGAGAACACAGCAATACATTAAAGATGGAAGACAGGCATCGTGTTTCAGGTTTTTAAGGCCAATATGAGCTACAATATGAATTCTAAGCCATCCTGAACTAGAATGAGGAGACCTTGTATCAGAAAAAGAGACAGAAACAGAGAAAATACTGCTATCAGGTTCACTGGGGTAAATTTGAAACTAGAAAGGGGATAGATTAAATTTCTATTTCTGAATAGAAATAATTTTTAAGGACTCATGGTTGAACGTTGGAACCATTAGTGGTTTTTTTTTTCCTGTGTATAATACTGCAAGGAGAATGAAGAAAGATGTAGTCATCATTACAGCTGTTTAAGGGATGAACTTTTACAAGGTCACTGAGAATGAAAAATGACTAGAGCTTTGTTAAAAACTTACTGAGGCTGCAGGTGGTGAGAGGTTCTAATAAATGATGGATGTAACAAAAACTCCACGTATCATAGTGGTGGGATGCTACAATAGCCAAAGACAGGCGTTGCCCCAGAAGGGACTTGACTGTGTCAGAGAAACTTGACTGTGAATCTCAGCTACTATGTGGGATAAGCTAGCTTCCCTTCAAACTTTAAATTTTAATGTAAAAATATATTTACTTATCTGGTTATTTGAAGCTAAAAAATAAAACATGTTTAGGGTTTAGCATGATGCCTGACACACAAAAAGTACCCAATAAATGTTAAAAACTTCAATTAGAAATTAGTTTATGATAGAATTTTAGAATATCAGTTTGTTTTTCATAAGAGAAATGTAAACTGGAAAGATCTGGAAGGAAAGTAAATAGTAAGAAACTGAGCTAAAAAATTGTGAAGATAAAAATATGGAGTTGATAAGAGCAAATCCTTTCACATGACAAGAGATAACAAGGAAGCAGAAATCCCAGGAGTCATCTGGTCAGTGAAGAGTGTGGTTTTTGGAGGATGGCAGGAGTATTGTTTTATAGTTTGAGTCCCACAAACTGAAGCAAGAAACTTAGAGTGAAGCTGAACCCTGACTAGTCGCAAGTATGCACTCTCTACTTCAGGAGGGCCTGTTGATTGCCTTTATGTCAAGCGTGCTCTGTTGGAGTCCTCTTACCGTCAATACTGTTTTCAAGTGTGTAGTTCCTTCATCTTTCAATCTGTACTTACAGTTTATGTCTTTTTCACAGCTCTTACATCAGCAACATTTACATGGTTTATGTATCTATAAATGTTATATATAAATATATAAGTGTTATATATAAGTGATATATATATATATATATATATATATATATATATATATGTATGTATGTACGTTGCATGTAGTTCTGTCCTGTGCAACCAACTTCTAGTTTAAGCTAACAAAGAGTTAAATTCATGATTTCTGCAGTCTAACAATGCTGACCACCATTACTGCAGAACAGATGTCAGGTGGTCTAGCTCAGATGCATTCATATCTGGTTGTCTTGATCCACTTCAGTGCTTCAGCAACACTGTATGGTACTGTGATAAAATAAACTAAGAATAGAGAAAGCTTTCTTCTAAAAAATAAGCCAGAAAGTAAATATTTGGGCTTGTGGACCACACGGTCACTGCTGCAACTGCCCAAGCCTGCCCTTGGAGCACAGACAGCCATAGATAACACACAAGTAAAAAATCACAAGCCCGTCCACTCAGCTTTATTCTGAAGAGGACAGATAGAGGATTTTAATATCCCACAAGAAAAATCCTGCAAACACTTAGTGTTTTGCTCTTATAAGAAACACTGAATTAAATTACAAAGGGTAGGCTGGGTCTGCCTTGAGGAGATTCCCCTGATTTCTGTTTCCTGGTATTCTCACCTTTATAATCTTCAGTCAGTGCAGACAGGAAACGAGCAAAGGTGACAGGATATCACTTGGTTCTTAAGACTGTAACATTCCCTTGCTGAGAGACATTCATTCTTGATGGTTTTCGGGAAACTGGAAGCTATCCTGTGAAATGCCCTGTGGCTCAGACAGCTAGCAAGGAACTTAGCATTCCTGACAGGGATGTGAGTCTGGAAGCTGTCTGCCCACAGCCACACACTCACATAAAAATCTAGTCCTGGCCTACAGTTCCCTAACTAAGCTGCGACTAGACCTCCAACCCACAGAAAAATGTACGTTGTAAGCTACCAAAGTTGTGTTAATTATTGGTATACAGTAATAGATAATTAAAACAAAAATATTCTTACAACTACAGGCAGTCCTCAACTTACTGTTGTTCAACTTAAGAATCTATTAACTTAAAATAACTATACAGAGAAGCATCCATACTTTTAACTAACTGGCCAACAACACACCATTTGTTACTTCTACAACTAAAATTATGTAAATATGAAATACTTTAAAAACAATACATTTGCCAATGTCAGATAGCTTTTGTTTTTCTTAATGACAACATCTATAACACTGTGTCTTGATAGTTAGCATCTCTGCAAATAGATGAAGGGCCATTGTTTGCTAACACTTCCCTTTTGATACTTTTAAGTTGTTGCAAATTGACCTGAGCAACAGATGGCAAAAAGCAATTTCAACACAAAACATCTCAAAACCTAGTTCAGTTGATTACCATTTTGGTTTGAAACATTGCCTCAAATATCACATGTCATAGGCTTGGTTCTCAATGAAGCAGTGCTCAGAGATGAAGCCTTTGAGGGCGGTTAAATAATGAGGACTCTGGCATCTTCAACATATTAATCCATGGGCGGATCCACAGTTGAAGGAACTAGCGAGAGATGGTAGAAATTTGGGACACAGAATCTCTTTGGAGGAAGGTCACTGGGGGCTTGTGTGTGAAGGAGACATTGTACTGTGCCTCCTCCTTTCCCTGTTTCCTGGCTACATTAGACTAACAAGCTCCTTGGCTATATGTTCTCACTGCCACTGTATTTGGCCTCAGTTCAGGTGCACATCAAGGAGTTAGTTGACTACGTACTGAGCCTATTGAAACTAGGAGCCAAAATAAGGCTTTCTTCCTATCAGCTGATTTTCTCAGTTGTTTTAACAGCAGTGGGATTCTGAATAAAAAATATTATAAGAATCAAGTTTGTATTAAGAAATGTTTACCTTCGGTGATTTATTCCTCATATTCCTCCCTTTCATACATTCATATATTGCTACTTTTCAATATTCTGAAGGCATAGACTTTCTCTGGTTTTTAGTAGCAACATTCACTAGCTCTAGTTTCCATAGTTACACTACATCTGAAACTATAAATAAACTGCTCTGAAAAGCCACACTTGTTCACAGGTACATGTCACACATAAAACTGCCTTGATAAATGAAGAAAAATCTACTTCATGAGAAAATGGTTTACAAAACTCACAATAGGGGCTAGAGTGGGCACAGAGAATAGAGTGCTTGCCATGCATACAGGAAGATCTGAGTTGGGATCCTCAGCACCCATATAAAAGCCAGGTGTAGTGCTATGTATCTGTAACCATAGTCCTGGGGGTGTGGGTGTGGGACAGAGATAGGCACATCCCTTGGCAATCTTGGTCAGTGACATAGCTAACTGGTGAGCTGCAAGTTCAGTGAGGTGACCCTATTTCAGAATATAATGTGGAGAAGAGCTGGCTAGATGGATCAAGAGGTTAAAATCACTTCCAGGGGAGCCAAGTGTGATTCCCAACATCCACAACTGTTGTAGAATATTATTTTAAGATGTGCTATATTTGTTTATGTTGTAGAAAATCTGCATTAATTATGCAAAGATGTGTTGCATTCCTTTATGTTGCATTTGTTAAACTTTGTGAAGCTCGGTTACTGTGCCTATCTAAAACACAAGATGGTCTAATAAATGGCTGAACGGCCAATAGCAAGGTAGGAGAAAAGATAGGTGGGACTGGCAGGCAGAGAGAATAAATAGGAGAAATCTGGAAGAAGTTTGCACAGGACAGAACTACATGCAACATGCAACACAGACACACACACACACACACACAAACAAAACAAAAGAAAACATGTAAATGTTGCAGATGTAAGAGGTATGAAAAAGACTTAAACTGGAAGTACAGATTGAAAGATGCAGGAAAAGATAGATGGGATAATTTAAGTTAAGGTAAGAACAAGAAAGCTAAGGTCGGGCATTTATAATTAAGACCAAGCCTCTATGTGTGATTTATTTGGGAGCTGGGTGGTGGGCCCCCTCAAAGAGAAAAGACCAAAAAAAAAAAAAATAACAACAGTTTATGGCTGTTAAACAAGGTATTTGAGAAAGCTATACAGGACAGTCGTCTACGCTGGCATATGTGATCTTTTAAAACTTGGAGTATATCGATCCAGGCTCTTCTATCTTTTCATGTTTCCACTAGAAATCAGCTGCTATTCTGGTGGGTTTTCCTTTACATTTGACTTGCCGTTTTTGTTGTTGTTGTTGTTGTTTTTTTGTTGTTTTTTGAGGGGGTTGTTTTGTTGGTTTGTTTGTTTTGTTTTTTGTTTTTGCAGCTTTTAATAGCCTCTCTTCATTCAGTATATTCAGTGTTTTCAACAATAATACACCACAAAGAGCTTCTTTTCTGGTCCTATTTATTTGGTGTTCTGTGCGCTTCTTGTATCTGTGTAGGTATGTCTTTCCTTGAATTGGGGTTTTCTCTTATGACCCTATAAAGATCTGGTTTTTGCTAATGACCTGGAGTGCTTCATCTTCTATGCCTATAATTCAAAGATTTGGTGTCCCCAAGTTCTTGCATGTTCCTTCCATGTGTTTTCATTATTTTTTCATATTCTTTATTTGTGTTTTCCAGTTCCTCTACTTTATCTCTAAGTCATGATAGTCTATCTTCTACTTGACCCAACACTCACCAAACAATATAGGCTATTGACTAGGATCTTAGATGCCTTCTAGAAGTTGCCTTATCGTTGCAGATGCCATACAGTTTGTATATAGGACTTAGAGGAGTCCACCTGGAACTGACCTGGAAGCCTCCTCCTCCCTGAGGACTGGGTCTCCTAATATCTCCTAATAACCAAACTACTAAGGGAGAAAAGCAATCAAGAGTCCTATCCAGCTGCACAGCCTACAAAACACAATAACGACCAGTTCTGCAAGTTATTCCCCAAGGGTGCAACAGTGGCCCTTACATCCTGGGAGTAACCAACATCTCTCTAACTAAACATACGGCATTGCAATAGGAGGGAACTCATTACTGGTACTATAAATTTAAACAACTAGCCATGGCCGGTGATGTTATAGATCTAGAGAAGAACCTACTACTGCCACTTTACTAAACCACTATAATTTCTAACTGCATTCTAAATATATTTTTAAATTTTTATTTATTTTATGTGTTTAGCCTACATATATGTCAGTGCACCACATGCATAGTTAACAAATGTCTGTGAGCTGGGTATCGAACCTGAGTTCTCTAAAAGAACCATCAGTGCTCTTAAACACCAAGCCATTGCTCTAGCCCCTAAGTATTTATTTTTATACCTACAGATAAATATATCTCTTATTTCTCATCGAAGAAGTTTCTTTTTGGAGCCAATAGAGACTACTACACAAACTCACAATTGGTCAAATGTAGAAAACAACTGACCATGGGGCACCCAACCCCAACTAACAAATCTACAATACAACCCTTACACCTAAGACTCAGAGAACCTGTGGAAGAGAGGGTGGAGAGACTGTAAGAGCCAGAGGACCAGGAAAGCTGCTATACCCTTGAAATAGAGTGTCTTCTATGTATGACATATGAGAGAAGCGGCACTCATGCAATGTCAATAATATGGTTTCCTAAACAAGACCGGCACAATAACAATGCCAGTTGACATGCCAATGTGGATGAGGGAAAATTTACAAGTCCCTACTTCTAGATAAAGAGCTATAGGCAATTCATAGCTGCTGAGAGATGGAGATTCAGTCTTCTCTAGGGATAAGCCCCTCGCTAGGTTATCCAATCCCAAATGATCAGCTATAAACACATACACACACACACACACACACACACACACACACACACACACACACACAAGCAACACTAAACAGGCTCAGTAGGGTTAATATATATTTTTGTATATGAATATATAGATGTATATAAACATATATGTATGTATTTATATATGTAACAATAATAATTAAAGAAGAGGTCACAAATTAGAGAATAGACATAGGAGGAATTGGTGGGGATAGAGGGAGAAATGAGTCTGAGGTAAATACAAAATACTTAGGTATGAAGTTCTCAAAAATAATAAAAAAATTAAAAGGTAAAAACTTCTCACTCGATCTTGCCCCGGACTTCCCTTCTGGAGCACAGGTGAGTGCCCTAGCTGGGCCCGGACCCCATCCCTGGGCACCAGCCACTCTGGGGAAGACCTGCCCAACTTGGCCCCAGGTTCTGGCTACCGGGCAGGTTCCCTTCTAGCCCCACTGGTTAGGATCCCCTTCCCCAAGATCCCTGGCAGACCCTGCAATCTCCACACCCTGCCCCCACGCCCATCAACCCGAGCCCCCAGCCTCTTTCTGAGACTTAGAGGCCGGCCCCTAGCTCCCATCCTGACCCGGACTTCCCTTCTGGAGGAGAGAGAGAGAGAGAGAGAGAGAGAGAGAGAGAGAGAGAGAGAGAGAGAGGGCTCCCATCCTGCCCCGGACGTCCAATTTGGACAAGAGAGCTCCCATCTAGACAAGAGAGAGAGACTTCCTGAATCTGTCGGCTCTGTCTGAACCAAGTGTGCGGATAAGACCAAGAACGAACCATAAGGAGATGGGCAGGCGTCAAGGCAGAAACACATACAACAAAATGAATAGCAATACAGCATCACCAGGACCTAGCCCTCCTCCAACACCTAGACCTGAACATCAGAAATTGGAAGAAGCAGAAGAAAACAGCCTTATGAACGACAACATGAAGAAGCTAGAGGCTTGTGTAGAGGAAAAGACAAAAAAATGGGAAGAACGCTGTAAACAACTAGAGGAAAGGGCAAACAAATTAGAAGAAATCAATAAAGTCCTGGAAGAAAACAATAAAATACTGAAAGAAAATCAAGAAAAATCAATGAAACAAATGAAGGAAACAGTCCAAGACCTGAAAAGGGAAATAGAAAAAATGAAGAAGACACAAACAGAGGGAATGCTGGAAATAGAAAATCTGAGTAAACGATTGGGAACTTCAGATGCAAGTATAATCAACAGAATGCAAGAGATGGAAGAGAGGATCTCGGGCGTTGAAGATACAGTAGAAGAAATAGATTCATTAGTCAAAGAAAACACTAAAGCCAACTGCTGTGGGATGTTCTGTATGGCAAATGTGTTGCTAATTAGTCAATAAATAAAACACTAATTGGCCATTGGCTAGGCAGGAAGTGTAGGCGGGACAAGGAGGAGAATAAAGCTGGGAAGGGGAAGGCTGAGTCAGAGACACTGACAGCCGCCACGATGAGGAACAGCATGTGAAGATGCTGGTAAGCCACGAGCCATGTGGCAAGGCATAGATTTATGGAAATGGATTAATTTAAGCTATAAGAACAGTTAGCAAGAAGCCTGCCACGGCCATACAGTTTGAAAGCAACATAAGTCTCTGTGTTTACTTGGTTGGGTCTGAGGCTGTGGGACTGGCAGGTGAGAGAGATTTATCCTGACTGTGGGCCAGGCAGGAAAACTCAAGCAACAGCCAACAAAGTCATGAACCAAAATGTCCAAGAAATTTAGGACACCATGAAAAGACCAAACCTACGAATAATAGGGGTAGAAGAAGGAGAAGAATACCAACTTAAGGGCACAGAAAATATATTCAACAAGATCATAGAAGAAAACTTTCCCAACTTAAAGAAGGAATTGCCTATGAAGATACAAGAAGCCTATAGAACACCAAACAGACTAGACCCCCCAAAAAAGTCCCCTCGCCACATAATAATTAAACAACTAAACGCACAGAATAAAGAAAGAATATTAAGAGCAGCAAAGGAAAAAGGCCAAGTGACGTATAAAGGCAAACTCATCAGAATAACACCCGATTTCTCAATGGAGACTTTGAAAGCCAGAAGGACCTGGACAGATGTAATGCAGACACTAAGAGATCATGGATGCCAGCCTAGACTAATATACCCAGCAAAACTTTCCATCATCATAGATGGAGTGAACAAGACATTCCATGACAAAGCCAGATTTAAACAATACTTATCCACAAACCCAGCCCTACAGAAAGCACTAGAAGAAAAATTCCAACCTAAGGAAGTCAGATACACCCTCGAAAACACAGGCAATAGATAAAGCCACAGCAGTAAACCCCAAAGAAGAGAAGTACACACACATCACCACCAAAAAATAAAAGGAATGAACAATCACTGGTCATTAATATCCCTCAATATCAATGGACTTAATTCACCTATAAAAAGACATAGGCTTACAGAATGGATACGAAAGCAGGACCCATCTTTCTGCTGCATACAAGAAACACATCTCAAATTCAAAGATAGACACTACCTAAAAATAAAAGGCTGCGAAAAGACTTTCCAATCAAACGGTCTTAAGAAACAAGCGGATGTAGCCATCCTGATATCCAGCAAAATAGACTTCAAACTAAAATCAATAAAAAGAGATCAAGAAGGGCATTACATACTCATCACAGGAAAGATCCACCAACATGAAGTCTCAATTCTGAACATTTATACCCCAAACACAAGGGCACCCACATATGTAAAAGAAACATTACTAAAGCTTAAATCACATATAAAACCCCACACATTAATAGTGGGAGACCTCAACACCCCACTTTCACCACTGGACAGATCTCCCAAATCGAAACTTAACAGAGAAATAAAGGACTTAACTGATGTCATGACTCAAATGGACTTAATCGATATCTACAGAACATTCCATCCTAACAAAAAAGAATATACCTTCTTCTCAGCACCCCATGGAACCTTCTGTCAAAATCGACCATATACTTGGCCACAAAACAAATCTAAACAGATACAAAACAATTGGAATGACCTCTTGTGTTCTATCAGACCACCATGGTCTAAAGTTGGATTTCAACAACAACAAAAACTACAGAAAACCTACAATCTCATGGAAAGTGAATAATACCCAACTGAATCACCAATGGGTTAATGAAGAAATAAAGAAAGAAATTAATGACTTCCTAGAGATCAACGAAAATGAAGACACCACATATCCAAACCTATGGGACACTATGAAAGCAGTGCTAAGAGGGAAATTCATAGCACTAAATGCCCACATAAAGAAGTTGGAGAAATCTCACACTAGTGACTTAACAGCACACCTGAAAGCTCTAGAACAAGAAGAAGCAAAGTCTCCCAGGAAAAATAGACGCCAGGAAATTATCAAAGTGAGAGCTGAAATCAATAAAATAGAAACAAAGAGAATACAAAAAAATTAATGAAACAAAGAGTTGGTTCTTTGAGAAAATCAACAAGATAGACAAGCCCTTATCCAAACTAACCAAAAGACAGAGAGAGAGCAACCAAATCAACAAAATCAGAAATGAAAAGGGGGACATAACAGACATTGAGGAAATCCAGAGAATCATCAGGTCATACTTCAAAAACCTCTATTCCACAAAACTGGAAAACCTAAAAGAAATGGATAACTTTCTGGATAGGTACCACATACCTAAGTTAAATCAAGACCAGATAAATATTTAAATAGTCCAACAACCCCTAACGAAATAGAAACAGTCATTAAAAGTCTCCCGACCAAAAAAAGCCCAGGACCAGACGGTTTCAGCGCAGAATTCTACCAGATCTTCAAAGAAGAGTTAATACCAATACTCTCTAAATTGTTCCACACAATAGAAACAGAAGGAACATTACCAAACTCCTTCTATGAGGCTACAATTACCCTGATTCCTAAACCAAACAAGGATACAACAAAGAAAGAGAACTACAGACCGATCTCCCTCATGAACATTGATGCAAAAATACTCAATAAAATACTGGCAAACAGACTCCAAGAACACATCAAAACAATTATCCACCATGATCAAGTAGGATTCATTCCAGGGATGCAAGGGTGGTTCAACATACGAAAGTCCATCAATGTAATACACCATATAAACAAACTCAAAGAAAAAAACCACATGATCATCTCACTAGATGCAGAAAAGGCATTTGACAAAATCCAACACCCCTTCATGATAAAGGTCTTGGAGTGATCAGGAATACAAAGAACATACCTAAACATAATAAAGGCAATTTACAGCAAGCCAACAGCCAACATCAAGTTAAATGGAGAGAAACTCAAAGCAATTCCACTAAAATCAGGAACGAGGCAAGGCTGTCCGCTCTCCCCATACTTATTCAATATAGTACTTGAAGTTCTAGCCAGAGCAATAAGACAACATAAGGAGATTAAGGGGATACAAATTGGAAAGGAAGAAGTCAAGCTTTCCCTATTTGCAGATGACATGATAGTATACTTGAGTGACCCCAAAGATTCCACCAAGGAACTGATACAGCTTATAAACACCTTCAGCAACATAGCAGGATACAAGATCAATTCAAAAAAATCAGTAGCCCTCCTATATACAATGGACAAAGAAGCGGAGAAGGAAATCAGAGATACATCACCCTTTACTATAGCCACAAATGACATAAAATACCTTGGGGTAACACTAACCAAGCAAGTGAAGGACCTATATGACAAGAACTTTAAGTCCCTGAAAAAAGAAATTGAAGAAGATGTCAGAAAATGGAAAGATCTCCCATGCTCATGGATAGGCAGGACTAACATAGTAAAAATGGCAATCTTACCAAAAGCAATCTACAGATTCAATGCAATCCTCATCAAAATACCAACACAATTCTTCACAGACCTGGAAAGAATAATACTCAACTTCATATAGAAAAACAAAAAACCCAGGATAGCCAAAAGAATCCTGTACAATAACACAACCTCTGGAGGCATCACGATCCCTGACTTCAAGCTGTACTATAGAGCTACAGTAATAAAAACAGCTTGGTACTGGCATAAAAACCGACATGTGGACCAATGGAATCGAATTGAAGACCCTGACATTAATCCGAACACCTATGAACATATAATTTTTGACAAAGAAGCCAAAAGTGCACAATGGAAAAAAGAAAGCATCTTCAACAAATGGTGCTGGCATAACTGGATATCAACATGTAGAAGGCTGCAAATAGATCCATATCTATCACCGTGCACAAAACTTAAGTCCAAGTGGATCAAGGACCTCAACATAAATCCAGCTACTCTGAACCTGCTAGAAGAGAAAGTAGGAAGTAGTCTTGAACGCATTGGCATAGGAGACCACTTCCTAAATAGAACACCAGTAGCACAGACACTGAGAAAAACAATCAATCAATGGGACCTCTTGAAACTGAGAAGCTTTTGTAGAGCAAAGGATACGGTCAACAAGGCAAAGCGACAGCCTACAGAATGGGAAAAGATCTTCACCAACCCCACATCTGACAGAGGACTGATATCCAGAATATATAAGGAACTCAAGAAATTAGACATCAAAATGCCCAACAATCCAATTAAGAAATGGGCTATAGAACTAAACAGAGAATTCTCAACAGAGGAAACTCAAATGGCTGAAAGACATTTAAGGAATTGCTCAACATCCCTAATCATCAGGGAAATGCAAATCAAAACAACTCTGAGATACCACCTTATGCCTGTCAGAATGGCTAAGATCAAAAACACTGAAGACACCTTATGCTGGAGAGGAAGTGGAGCTAGGGGAACTCTCCTCCACTGCTGGTGGGAATGCAAGCTTGTACAACCACTTTGGAAATCAATATGGCGCTTTCTTAGAAAACTGGGAATCCATCTCCCCCAAGATCCAACTATACCACTCTTGGGCATATACCCAAGGAATGCTCAACCACACCACAAGAGCACTTGTTCAGCTATGTTCATATCAGCATTGTTTGTAATAGCCAGAACATGGAAACAACCTAGATGCCCTTCAACTGAAGAATGGATAAACAAAATGTGGTACATATACACAATGGAATACTACTCAGCAGAGAAAAACAATGACATCATGAGGTTTGCAGACAAATGGATGGATCTAGAAAATATCATCCTGAGTGAGGTAACCCAGACTCAGAAAGACAAACATGGTATGTACTCACTCATAGGAGGATACTAGATGTGGAACAAGGATGACTGGACTGCTACTCACATCACCAGGGAGGCTACCTGGAAAACAGGACCCCAAGAAAGACACGGGGATCGCCCAATGACAGAGAAATGGAATGAGATCTACATGAACAGCCTGGACATGAGTGGGGGTAGTGAAGGGCGAGGGTCGAGGGAAAGAGAGCTTGGGGGAGTGGGAGATCCCAGCTGGATCAACAACAGAGAGGGAGAACAAGGAATAGGAGACCATGGTAAATGAAGACCACATGAGAATAGGAAGAAGCAAAGTGCTAGAGAGGCCCACAGAAATCCACAAAGATACCCCCACAACAGACTGCTGGCAATGGTCGAGAGACAGCCCGAACTGACCTACTCTGGTGATGGGATGACCAAACACCCTAATTGTCGTGCTAGAAACCTCATCCAACTACTGAGGGATCTGGATGCAGAGATCCATGGCTAGGCCCCGGGTGGATCTCTGGGAGTCCAATTAGCGAGAATGAGGAGGGTTTATATGAGCGAGAATTGTTGAGACCAAGGTTGGATAAAGTACAGCGACAAATAGCCAAACGAATGGAAACACATGAACTATGAACCAATGGCTGAGGGGTCACCAACTGGATCAGGCCCTCTGAATGGGTGAGACAGTTGATTGGCTTGATCTGTTTGGGAGGCATCCAGGCAGTGGGACTGGGTCCTGTGCTCATTGCATGAGTTGGCTGTTTGAAACCTGGGGCCTATGCAGGATCGCTTGGCTCGGCCTGGGAGGAGGGAACGGGACCTACCTGGACTGAGTCTACCAGGTTGATCTCAGTCCACAGGGAAGGCTTTGCCCTGGAGGAGGTGGGAATGGGGGGTGGGCTGCGGGGAAGGTGTGGGGGGCGGGAGGCGGGAGAACAGGGGAATCCGTGGCTGATATGTAGAACTGAATTGTATTGCAAAATAAAAATTAAAAAAAATTAAAAAAAACAAAACTTCTCACTCAAAAAAACAAATTCATATACCTAGATTCATAGCAAAATTTTAATCCTGGGACTCTCACTATCTATGTGAAACTGAAATTTATTTCACCTTGCAAATCTAATGTCATGAATTATAGAGATAATGTAAATGTAATAGTTCATAAGGTGATCATATTAACAAAGAAAGAAACATCCATAAAGTACTTGATATAATACATGACCCACAATAACCACAGGATGGGCACCTCTCCAGCCCTCATCATCAGGATTCTTCAGTGATTAAGCAGAGACAGGTAATGAGATGTTCTAGATGCTGGGAGTTTCCCAGAGATTCAGCTTCACTCCATCAATGTTATATGTATACCAAAGGTTAAGGACCATCACTTGGTGGAGAAAATCCTTCTAAGACATTTGCCACAGTCCCTTGCTATGTTAAAAGATGTCTATTAACATAAACTTATTTTTATTGGTACCTGGTACTAATAAATATCTAGATCACTACATTTTATAACTCAGTTTGCTGACTATAGGTCTTATTGACTATGAAATCCTTTACTAGCTTTGGGTAATGAAAGAGATGCCACCCTAGGAGGTACATCAAGAGACAATGGGGAGAAGAAGGATTCTCTGTTAACTCTCACAGCCAGTTCACCAAATGATTTCCATTTAGGTTATGGAAAATTTGAGGTGTTAAAATGGATATTTTCAAATATTTTAATTGGGTCATATAAAAAAGTAGGCTGACTGATTCAAGACTAAACTAGAAACAATAGATATGCTGCAAGTAAATAGGTTAAACATTAACAGGAGTGCTTTTATTATATGATAGATGAGGCTTTCTGCAATTTGAAGACCCTATGATCTATGTTTAAATACGCCATATAGGGTTGTATATTTAAATAAGAACTCTAACCACTTTAAAAAAGAACAAAAATACGGGCCACTTTGTCTTTTTTTCAATCAATAAGACAATAATAAAATCTGTGAAATGTATTACACATCTATACACTCACATATAGTACACATATCAATTTTTCCATTTCTCAAACTAATCACTACAATTCCACTTTTAATACTGAGTTGTTGTTTTTCAAAAAAAAAAAGCAATTGACGTTTCATTTTAAATAACTTTAAATTTAAAATGGTGCAGTGAAGAGTAACCATTTTTAAATGTTAGGTGATACATTTTCAAATATGTCTGCCCATCTCAATTTTGAATTAAAAAGTGTATTTAGACAAGTTCTAAACTGACCTTACATCTGTGGAGAGCTCATCAATTAAATATTCAGTTTCAAAGTGAGAAAGTCATAAAACCATCACGTACAAAACAGAACTGGTTAGAATGATCACAGCACGTATTTTATACTAACCAATCAGAAGAACTGTTCCAACAGCTAAACCTCCACCTGGAAATAACACACAAGAACATTAGTCATTAACTTTCTAGATTTTCTTTAGCACAAAATTTAGACTTCACCAAGAACAGTTACCTCAATAATATTAGAAACCACCCTTGTGAACAATATTTGAACTATCTTTGCAATACTTTGCTCAATGTTATTATGATAGTTACATGTTACCTGTAATTACACACTACATGTATTTCCTTTCTGATATGTTATAGTGTCCCCCTTTCTCCAGACAGAACCAGGAGGCACTCAATACAACTGTAATAAAGCACTCTAATATGTAGCACTTGTTAATAAATTAACTCAAGAGCCAAGATCCAAATGTGCAAAGTGACTGCTAAAAATCCTGTGTTTTTATTTTCTAATGGAGTAAGTCTTATAGGAACTAATAGTTCCAATTATTTTTTAAAAAATTATAAGATATCCAAAGTCTAGAAATGCTTAAATATAAAATTTATTTTTGTCAATTCAAACAAAAAGGAATAATAAACAATAGATGTTCACTAATATTAGAATGAGTTCTTTTAAGTATTTGAATGAAGTTAATATCATGAATATATAATCCATATAGTCACTAAAATTAACTTTTCAGATACCTTAACTATGCAAGAGAGGTCAGGTAGTCCATACAATACTTTGTTAATCATTTTACCTGTAAAAGTATTAGTACTTTAATGTCTCAAAAACTAACAAATGTACTTTAAAATTAAGAAATACATGCTAATGCCAGGCAGTGGTGGCACATGCCTTTAATCCCAGCACTCGGGAGGCTGAGGCAGGTGGATATCTGAGTTCGAGGCCAGCCTAGTCTACAGAGTAAGTTCCAGGACACGCTCCAAAGCTACACAGAGAAACCCTGTCTCAAAAAACAAACAAAATACATGTTGAAGAATGACTAGAAATGTATTTGTTGCATTATTTTAAAAGTATTCAAAGCTGTTGAACAACCGAAGAGAGTATTCTTGGTAAGGTTTGTGTGTATGAGCATAAAACATTTTGAACATCAATAAAAATCTCTTTCCCAAAATATTTTGTAGTGGCAAATGTGTGGAAAAATCTAATATGAAAAGTTCCCTTAATAGTGTTTCTTTCCTAACTTGTACAAAAAGCATACCTGTTGTATCAAACAGTCTGAAATCTATTAACATGTTCACAGAATAAATTGAAAAAAACTGGTATATACTAATTTATGGTGATATCTGAAATAATTTGAAGACAGTCTATAAAAAATTTCAAAATCATTAGTGACAGACACTTTAAAAGTTAGTACATTTACATATGTTCGTTGCATGTGTGTGCATCTCTCTCTCTCTGTCTCTGTCTCTCTCTGTCTCTGTCTCTCTCTGTCTCTCTCTCTCTCTCGTGTGTGCGTGCGTGTGTGTGTGTGTGTGTGTGTGTGTGTGTGTGTGTGTGTGTGTGTGTGTGGTGAGGTCTGTGTAGCTTAGGCTGGCTTCATTTCACTGTAGCTGAGGATGAGCCTTCAAGTCCTCTGACCTTCTTTCTACTTCTGATGCACTGGGATTTACGGAATTGTAACTGGATCTATCATAAAATTGAATACATAGTTTAATTATACACCAAGACAACTTCTCACACTGTAACATTTAAAATGTAGACCACACTAATGAGCTCAATTTCAAGATTAACAGAGTGAAATGTACATTAAGGCAGCACTCATAAAGGATCCAAGTAAGGTCTGCTTTTAGATGGATTATACTAAATGCTTAATTTAAGTTTGTGCTACATAAAGGCCACTACTAACTTTTATATTTATTTTTAACTTTATATCCTACCTTTACATGGAAAAAACATTTAATACCTTAATGGTCAATGTTTAGAAAGATAAAATTCCACTCTATTGTGTATAAAAGGTTGGTTGATTTTCCTGGTCTACTTCCCTAATCTATTTAACTTTCATATCTAACTTCCAGTGGAATAAAAGCAAAGGGTTTTAAAGTTTGGGATAGGATCTCATTTTTAGCTGAAGCTGGGCTGGAACTCACAGAACATTCCTGCCCCAGCCTTCTCAGCACTGGAATTACAAGCATAAGCTACCATGTCCAACTACTTTTCCCTCATGGTGGGATGATGAGATATTTCCCGATGAAAATGAAGTAATATGTAAAATCCGGCATGCTTCTGCCATTTTTGCAATGACTTTTATATTAGAACCCATCACTCAATGTGTATTATTACTTGGTAAGTGATGATGGGAGCAATAAAAGATAAGAAGAAACGAGCTAAGCAGAACATCTTGCAAATCCCACAATGAGGGGAGGGAGGTTGGTTTTTGGAAAAATGATCCAAACAAAATTCTTTTTCTGCTAATTTAGGAAAATGTTACTCAAAAATTATAAATCTTATGTTTATGAAAATCCTAATAGGTGGAAACTTTGATCAATCCTGAAGACATTATCAAATAGGAGTAAATTAAATGACTTTTAATTTAAGACATATTTTCTTTATTCTCCAATGAGCTGTAGTGTGTGCCGGAGGGGTTTTGTGGGGGTCCCTGCAAACTGCTATAGCCAACAGGAAAACAAACCATGAGAGGCAAGAAGAAAACTCGGATCAGCACATTTTAGTTAGCTTGGCTGGTTCAAACTTCTAATATCTGACACTGGAGAGTTATTTTAGACATATTTAATTACAGTATATTTTGGGGAAAAAGTGTTTCCTGGTAACAATTATCTCAATCCCATATGTACAATAAAGCTTAAGGAATCACTACATTGAAACTCCTTTGCAAAGTATATGTGACCTCTACCATGAAGATGGTTTCTAAGGTTTAAGGGCCTGGGATCTTGTGTGGTCTCAGGATAGCATAGAGGTCACTAGGTTATAAAGTACCTGAAACATTTACCCTAAGGATGGTTTTTATTGACTTGAAGAGCAATGCTCAGGATAACAGTCTTAGGAAGGAAGAATTTAGGGTAAACATAATGGTCTGGAGGATTTTGGTGTGGTCTGGCCCTACAGATAGCACAGATTACCACGCTATTAACAACATCCACTCTCAGCCTTCAGGGTAGAAAATAGGTATACACATCTCTTCCTTGAAGAGATAAGCCTGTGTACTTAACTTTCCTGGTTTCTCTAATGCTTATCTTTCAGCATGAGGACCAATGCCTTCTATAGGGTTCGTTGTGAAAACTGGTCCATATGGAATAAGCTTATTGGTCATAAACTTAAAAGTTTTAAAATGAAGCTTTTGCTAGGCATGGCGTACAGGCTTCTAATCCCAGTATTTGGGAGGCTAAGGCAAAAGGACTTCCACAAGTTTAAAGTCATCCTGGTCTACTAGTAAATTCCAAGTCAGCTTGGGCTACAGAGATTCTGTCTCAAAAACAAAAACAAAACAAATTTAATGAGACAAAAACCTCACAATCTTTCCCCAAAATACCCTCAAGTAAAATATCTGTGTATTTCTTTCTTGATACAATAAGGTTGTAGATGGAGTTTAACCCAAAACTTGAATCAATATGTAGCCATGGCTCCCACCAAACAAATAAATAAATGGAAGAAAAAGAACAAGAAATGAACAGATAAAACCATCAAGCAAGGTTGGCCATTTTGACATATTACTTAAAAGTTGGCTTTTACTACATTATTGAATACAATAATCCATCAGTAACCTGATCTAATTTCAAAGCAATACAAACTTCACACTAACAGTCTCCATTAAAATATAAGCATCTATAAATTTTTATAGTCCACAAAAATGTTTTCAGGTAAGTAATGGGGTAAGGAAGCAATGATATCATCTCAGTGATAAAAACAAGTAGAAAAAAGAAATGGAATCCTAACTTAGAAAAACTACTAGTGGACTTCAGTTGCTTAGTGTTTGATAGAGAGCATTCATAGTTCAAGCTGGGAGACAATATTTTGTGTTAAAACAGGTACAGATTTAATACTTAGAGAATATCAGAGCTGGGTATGGTGGTGTACACCTTTAGTCCCAGTACTTGGGAGGCAGAGGCAGGTCTGGCCCACACAGTGAGTTCCAGGACAGCTAGGGCTACGTAGAGAGAACCTGTCTCAAAAAACCAATAAATACATGAAATAAAAAGTAAACAACAAAAACAAAAATAAAAGATAAGAAACTTTAATATTTCTAGTGTTAAAAACTTTCTATCATAGTTTTGTAATTCATGGCGGAGTAGTTAGACAACCATTACCGGTACTATTTTAATGGGGAAATTTCAATTTTGTGTATTTTTCCAAACTAATTTGTAAGTTACAAACTTTTGGTAAATGAGGTCAAATTAATGCTTGGAAGTGATACCTTATTTTTCAAAGTTGGTGAAAGTAAAAGGAGAAACTAAAAATTAGGTAATATATTATAGAAAGACACTATTGGAAAACTGATATGTAAAAAGCAAGCTAGCTTTTTCCTTAGCTTACAGCAGTATCCTTAACTATCAAATTAATACAGTCTGTCAAACTAAATTGTGGTGATTTTGTTAATGTGTTTGTCTTAAGCTATCAAACATCTTGTCCTATGATTAAGACACAAGTGCTGGCTGGGCAATATGGAAACCAAAGCTATGAACAGGGATAACGGCTCTGAATAGTAAATCATATGAAACAGTTTTACATAATAATAGAAGAGATATATTTCCTTTAGCTGTATAGCTAGCTAAAACATAGTAAAAATTCTTAAACATACAGCCCAAACAATGTATATTATTCCACTAAAATATAAAATTGTTAAAAATACATAGCCCAAGCTTAACGTATATTCTACAATACTGATGATAATGTAGTAGGCAAGCCAGTTGCATTTATTTTTTTAAATCAGTTTTGAAAATCGTGACCACCACAACAAGCTTCTCCACAGAACTTCTGCTGGACTATTATTTGCCACAAACTCAACCTATACTATTCCCTTGACATCAAAAACTGAATAAACTCTGAACAGGGTGGCAGTTAAATCAGCCAAATCTCTGAAGTCACCCTTCCTTCAAGAACCTCTCAAGACTGGCTATAATTTTTCTTAGAAATTCCTGGAATATCTATCCAGCCAAATTCTTTTCCTTTTCTGAAATGTATGTTATTTACCCATTGTGACCTCAGGTAACAATATAAATGTCCTGAAAGAGACAAAGTTGAAAATCTAGGTTACTGGGATAGATGCATAGCTCAGTGGTTAAGAGCACTTGTTGCTCTTGTAGAGGATCCAAGTTTGATTCCCAGAACCCACATCAGGGCCACTTTCAAGCACCTGTAAGTCTGGCTTCAGGGGATCCAAGGGCCTCTTCTGGCCTCTGGGGATGCCTGGACTAATATGCATAAGTCCTCATAATACACATAAATAAAAATAAAATAAATCTTAAACAAAATCCCCTAGATTAGAAAGTCTAAATAAAAACTTGTAAAATTTAAACATTGCCAATATGGGGAACATATATGAGAATCCCATAATAAAATTAAATTGTCAGAACAAAAATAAATGACTAGATCATGTTTTTTAAAATGAAGACAAGGGGAATGTATGTTCAAATCTGTAAGACATTTTGATGGAAGTAATGAATTACCAAATAGCTAACATTCAATCATTCTATGTGATGGACTTCAAATACACTTGCAATTATGTTTAAATTACACGATGGCAGTAGTAAAGTTTCACTGTACCACAGGGTGGGAATAATACACTATTAACTTGCTGTGTGATCACAATGTACATTGGTACATTTTCATTTATAATATCCCTCTATCATTACATTTTACTGCCATAAGGTCATATAAGGCTTGCCACAATCTGAATCAAATAATGTTTGAAAGTAACAACTTGCCACAATCTGAATCAAATAACGTTTGAAAGTAACAACGTGCCCTGAGGTCCTTATGCTTCTTTGAATACACATTAGCAACAGATGTTTCACTTTCAAATGTTTTAATGAAAAACAAATTTAAATTTTTTGCTCCAGAAGACATACAAGACAGGAAATCAAATTACAAAAATGTCATTAAGAAGTTAACAACTGAAATACATCTGGGAATATTTATTAAGCCAAATATAGTAATTCCTATTGTTTACAACATTCTGAATTTCTATGTACTTTGCAAATTAACTTCAATCATGCAAAACATCCAACATTTCAACAATTGATACTATTTTGCTCTTAGTGAACACTAATTTTTAGCTTAAGTATGTTATACTCAAATACTAGAATCTTCCACTGTCCAAGCATTTCTGAAAATTTCAAAAATTATTGTTCAAGTATATGTCTCTGTAGAAACACAGATGAAGGTGCCTTCAGTTCTTTTTGGCAGGTGTGAAGAGACTGTAGTTAAATAATTAATCTTAAGTTCAGTAACCTGTCAAAACTCCCTGAAAATAGTTCTCAAAAATTAGAAATAGCTGTGCTTTAAGTACAGAGGTGACTAAATTTGAAGCTGAAGATCAGCTCACTTGGTCGGGAGTTTTGTAAATATTTATACCACTAAATTTCTGAATCAGTTTTTGCAGCTTCAATGCCAAAACTCTATTTTTCATACTTACCATTTCTTATTTAGTTTTTTTTCCTTCTTCTTCTTTCAATCAAGGCCTTATAAAAACTTACTGAGTGTCAGACTCTGGTCTAGGCACATTTTGCTATTTTAATGAGAAAATGAAAGCACAACACCGAAAATGCAGTCCTTTTGTTTGTAGAGTTTGATTAGTATCAACTGAATAAACTTACCTATCCCATTTAATTAAAAATATGAACATTTAAGGTGTAGAAAAGATTGACAGGTTAGGTGGATAGAAAGATCTGCTGTCATTAAAGCTTACAGATTAATTTCTGTCTGGATGAGAGTTCACTAAAAAGGGTCAATCTTCTAAGCTTTTAGTTCAAATCTAGGATAACAGCTGAGGCCATAAGGGGAAAAAAGTGAAATAAATATTTGCCAACTATGCATTTTGAATTATGTTTCTAGCCTAACACAACTCTATGGGTTTGAAACAATTACGTGAAACTACTTTAAATTTATGTAGAAAACAATCAGAACCCATTTAGAATACAAAATAATAGAATCAAGAAACCATACTGTTTCTCATAGCTTGTCTTGTTATTTTCCTCTTTGCTAAACTTGCTTGAAAAGCTGGAGTATAACCCAGAGAAAATGCTAAACGTAGTACAAGAAGAATAAGCAATGGCAATTGTAATATATTATGCAAATCTCCCATATTTAACAGACACAAACACTATGAAAAAAAGCTTACAAAAATGTAAGCACACATCTGTTTCTAAGAAGCAGCATTCAGACATAATTAAGCCTGTCCTACCGACCTAATTAAGTCAATTCTTTCAACAAATCAGTTCTATGAAACAAGTATATTCTCCGGTAGGCTTTGCATGAAAAAAATTCCAGAGATTACGAACATATTTAAGATAATCTGGGGGTAGAACTATCTGAATATCAAGGACTGTCATTCCTTTGAGTCAACATACATCTTCAACATCCACTCTTTTAGAGCCAACATCGCTTATGATTTAAGGAGATCAATAGCCCGCAGCGGAAAAGAGGGGAATAACATTTTCTAATGAAACCTTTCTTTTACAACGCTAAAAAGTTTTGTAGGTTAGTCTTCCAGCTTTAAGCCACCTGGGATTGGAAGGAGAGTGTCATAAAGACCGGCAGAGGATCCTAAAAGTCAATTCCTTTCTATGTTCCTTTTTTATTAGGAATCATTTTAGGGTAAAAGCACATAGGGAGTCCTGGTCACCTGGAGATGAGTTGCTGGGCAGAGCGGAGTAAGGAGTGTGGGTCCTAAGATGGGCTTAGTGCGCAGATCTTAAGACATCTCCATGCAAGTCTTCCGCCCCCGACACTATCATAGCAGGCTACCCTTGACCAGGTTTGTGAAGGGGAGAGGGGTGAGCGGGGCTGGGCAGGGCAGGGTGTGGGGATGAGGGGCTGCCCCGGGGAGTCCCTCCCCAAGTTCTCCCTGGGATGCTCCCTCATCTTCATTCTGAACCGACCTAAGAGCTGGTCCAGGGCTGGGAGCCCGGTTGACACCAGCAGCTGTCCATTCCGCACCGACGGTCGCGTGCCCGCAATGGACAGCAGCCGAGGGCCACCTCCGTCAGCCCCAGAGGCCTTGCTCCTCCTCTGGAAGCTGGTGGTGCCGCTCTGGCCGGCTGCGGGTGCCACACACCCAGAGCTGAGGACGCCCGCGCCGCAGGTAGCTGCCGCCGCCATCTTGAAGCTCCCGCGATGAACCAATAGGAACTCTGGGAACTCGAACGGCTGGCCTGTCAGAGACAGCCCCCAAAGTCCCGCCTACTCACCACTGGTAGCCAATAGAAACGAGAATTTCCGTGCTGCTCAACCAATCGCAAGGCCGATTGCTGAAAAGTGCTCTGTACGTAAAGCCGGAGGATTGTGCACGGTCCAGGTTAACCAGGTCCGCTTGAGTTCTGGTTGAGGAACTTCTGTCGGTGTTGGGGACCGCAGGTGGGTACTGTCCTTGAGCGTTCTTGGTTTGCGAGTGCCCGCGTTCACGCGGAGTTAAAGAAAAGGGTGGAGAAGCGATTCGCCTGCAGGGCTTCTCCAGCCACTGCGAGTTGGAAAGCTCGCATCTTCCCTGCTGTTTAAGCACAGAGGAGAGACGCCTCCCTCGCCTTTCTGGTTTCTAAGGAAAGTTATCCCCGTCTTCCCCACGTGGGACCATCTTTTCCCGAATGGTTGTGCTGTCTGGAAAGGATGTAATGGTGACTTCAGTGCCTGGTTAGCGCCTGGGCTTAGCCAGTTAGAGCCCAGGGCTAGGTGGGTTGGAGAGTAGACTTCTTAGAAACTTCCCTTGGAACTTTGAGGCCATTGGGCTTTCTCCCCCGGTCTGACAGACTATACTTCTCTAACAAGTCCCCGTGAGCAGCTTTCCTTATTTTTAATTAGGGTTTCTGGAAATCTTGGAGTGTCTTTCCTAAGCAGTGTGAATGACAAGTGTTACTCTGACAACCTTCTTCACACATTTAATTGTCGCTCTCTGAAACAGCTTAAAAAAAAAAAAAAAAAAAAACCAAAAAAAAAAAAAAAAAACCACGGAAATTACCTGAAGTTTCTCTCCCCTTAAATCTGGGAAGATTTGGCTTTATTTGTACTTTATTTTCTAGTGATTGTGAAATCTTTTTTTTTTTTTTTTTTGGTTTTTCGAGACAGGGTTTCTCTGTGTAGCTTTGCGCCTTTTTCCTGGAACTCACTTGGTAGCCCGGGCTGGCCTCGAACTCACAGAGATCCACCTGGCTCTGCCTCCCGAGTGCTGGGATTAAAGGCGTGCGCCACCACCGCCCGGCGATTGTGAAATCTTAATGGAGAGGATTTTTACTACACTGTGAGATTTATTTGTGGGAGAAAACCCATGTAATTTAGAGCTGTTTGATTTAAAACATTTTTTTCAAATGAGAACTGGGGGAGGAATTGGTTAAGTGATTTTAAAAGACATTCAAGGTAAGCAATGTTTGAACTAAAAATGAGCCCCAACACCTGCGACATTAAATTACTGTTAACAGTGATGGATGATACATGATATATGTATTCATTCATTCATTCATTCGTTCATTTTGAGACAAAGTCTCACCATATAGCCCCTGGTGGTATGGAGCTCAGAGAAGTCTGCCTTTGCCTTCTGGTGCTGGGACTAAAGGGGAATGCCAGCAACAACTTTATTTACTTTTATACTTTTTCTTTCTCTCCTTTTTCCCTTTCTTTCTTTCTTTCTCCCTGCCTGCCTGCATACATCGGATTAAGACTTGGGCCCAATCCTAATCCTAAGGAGGTGGAGGAGAATCAGGTGTTATGCTTAGCATTAGCGCCATAAGACCCATGTCTCAAAACAAAACAGACAAACAACCAAAAAAGAAAAACAGAAAATAATAATCATTTTTGGGAAGAGAAGCAACAAACCTCCAGGTTTAGCAACAGCACATCAACTAGAAAGATTTGATGATGGTGGCTTTCATTTCAAATATGTCACCAGTACATATCATACGTATCCTTATATTTTTAAGTCATTCAAATGACTGTTGAGTGCTTGCTTTCTGCTTAGACCCAGTCTTGCCATTGTATACAATCCTGTAATTGTCTAAAAATGGTAAACTCCTTCTCTGAATAGCAAATGAAGAATTTCCTAGTTGGGCAGTCTTCATATTTTAGATGCCAAGCTCCTTTTAGGCAGATAATATATTTTGTTTCATTTGATTAACCTTCATTATTCCCAGTGAAGACCAAGACCAGTTGGAGCCACAGCAAGAAATAGGAGAGATTATGAGATGTTTTTTCTAGGTCATGAGTGGGTATCTCTTTCTGTGACTAAATAGTAAATAGTTTAGGTTTGGCAGACAATAAAGTCTCTTTTGAAATGACTCATCTCTTCCACAAGTAAACCAGGAGAGCTGGCATTAACGGTTGAGCACAGTTATGTTAGAAGCTGAAACTTGAATTTTATATAGTTTTTATATGTCACAGCATAGTCTTTTTCCTTTAAGCCCATTTGAAAGTCAAGAATATGGCACTTCTTTCTGTTGCCCCACAAAAGTAGATGGCAGCTGAAAGATTTATCTTCTGAACTGTAGTTTGTAGGCCTGTGTGCCCCTGGACTGTTTTCTACCTATCTCTGTGATTTTTATATACTTTATATTCTAGGAACACTTCAAAGTCTCTAGTATGGTCATGCTCCTCACTGTCTTTGGTGTTTACTTATATCAGGTAAACATACTATTGTTTGGGAGCGATTTTTGAAAGAAGTATTATTAAACTTGTCGTTTTGAACCAGAATCTCCTGTAGGCATGATACTTGGAAGAGAAGTGTGTATTTCCACATACAGTCACTTTAAGGCAATCTAAGCTTTTCTGTTGTAAGCATCTGCTAGATCACCACCCTACTTTGTATTGCCAAAATATACAAGAATTTCCTAGGACCACCATAAGGAACTGATATAAACTTGGTGGCTTCACAGAAAATGTGCTTTTTCAGAACATCAGAAGTAAAAAGTATGGTCTGCATGTCAGCAGGGCCCTTCCTTTCTGGCTTCTGCTGCCCCTTGATATTCTTGGTTGTGTTCAGTCTCTGTCTCCAGTTTCATAATGTCCTCAACTCTTGGCTTTGTGTATTGTTCTCTGTCTTTGATTAGGACATTCTTATTAGCTTTATTACCTCTAGTATAATCTCATGTTGATCCTTACCTTAATTACATTGCAAATAATATATGATCACGTGTTATGTTTCTAAGTGGATATTAATTTGGAAAATAAGACACTACTCAATCCACTCAAGTCTCCTTTGGATAATTTGTGTAATGTATTTACAAAAATTAAAAGCTTATGAATAATTAGTTGGTAAAATTATTTCATGGATTGATGAGCTGACTCATGGATTGATGACATTTCTTGATGGTTAAAGGTGCTTGCTGGAACTCTGGTGACCTGAGTTCCCCTCCTAGAACTCCTAGAAGGAGAGAACCAATTCAAACAAGCTGTCCTCTGACTTCTCTCTCCATGGATGCTATGGCAGGTGCCGGCATGCACTCCCCTCCCAATAAATACATGTTTCTCAACATGCTAATAATCCTTCATGTTAATATTAGAACTAAAGGGTCCTAGAGAACAACTAGACATTTTTGAGTATATTGTATATGTTGTGCACACATTAATAACACTAGAGTTCTATTGACTTAAAGAAATTTGTATAAGAATAAGTATACATCATTATAACAAGATCTTAAACTACCTCTTTATTAAAATAATTGTGGTCTTTAACTGATTGGAACAAAGGTGCAGTGAAGGTTAGGTGTTTTGATATTGACTCTAAAATGTTTAAGAAGGGTTCAAATACTTACATAACCAAGAAAATAGTCACATGAATAGCATAAATATAAGAGTGTTTGAGACTTGCAATACAATGAGATTAAGATTAGTTATAGTGCCTGTAAATAGATGAATGAATATATTTAAGCAGACATTTACACAAAATCCCCCAAATTCTATGTATTTGAAGATTGATAATCATCATCTTTTGAAAGCAGAAATTGGGTATTTGGTGTATTGAAAAGCCATATGTAAACACATACAATGCAAGCTTTGGCATTTCAAGTAGAAGTAGAGATAATTATTTATGTCTTTAAGTCATAAGAACTGATGCAGAGTTATTATAGCTAAATATATCATAGGTTTTCACATTAAAAATACTTTGCCTTTCAATTGGTCATGAGTTTTTTTTTCTTTAGCATCATATGCAGTCATCATATTCATGAAATGATTAATCATTTTTTACAACAGCCTTATGAACTATTTTCTAATATGTTTTCATTTTTAAAATTAGCTGGGCATGGTGGCACATGGTCTTTAATCCCAAAACTCTTGAGGTAGGAAAATCTCTGTGAGTTGAGGCCATTATGGTTTACAAAGCAAGTTCCAGGATAACCAAGACTACATAGAAAAACCCTGTCCAAAAAAAAAAAAAAAAAAAAAGATATTAGATATGCATGCTGATCTGTAAAAGCAAAAGTGTAAAAGTGTTCATGGCTGTCTTTTCAACTCTTTGACAACAGTGAGTAGCTTTTTATATAACCCGTTAGCCTGTTATGTTTTTTTAAATTTCTTTCTTAAATCTTTTAGATTAAAAAGACTTTAATATTATCATTTGATAAAGGTCCAAATATCCAAATTGAAACCTCCTGCTGCCCCACTAAAAGGAATATACAATTCACTGAGAAATGTCTACTCACCATACTTTAATTTAGCCCAACATTGGTCAGAGATGACCTAACAGCTTTGATTTATTGCTTTTGGAATCCACAGTCATGGATGACTCACATATGCTTCGAGACCTGCTTTAGATTTGGGTTTTCCTGGAGACCTTACAACTACGCTGAAGTCGAATGAATTGTAGAACAGACCTATGGTAAGTGGACTTTTTAAACAAACAAACAACACCAAAACTCCCTTTTTCTTTTGTTGGTTTCAAGTTCAAGTTAAGTCCTTTGGCTGTTGTAAGGCTGCTCCCTGCTGGACAAAATGTGGCTTTCTAAGGTTGGCACTAAGTAGCTGAGCAAAGAACTGCTTTGGCTGCTCCCCTCCCCCTACCAGGGGATCCTTGCTACATTCACAAAAGCTATCCTCAAAATAGTGCTGAACTGTTGCCACTGTGTTGATAATCTAGTACAATACCACGAGAAGGTGCTCATTTCCATGTTTGTTCGTTGCTTCCTGTTTAGTGGCATCTAAAGGTTAGAGCAAACATATTCAGTGATGCCTGTCAATGTGGGCCTTACATAACTCCCTTAATTATGTGTGCTTTGTATAATGTAAGTCAGTATACTATTATAATAATAATAGCTATTATAACAATTTTACTTCCATATTTTGTTGTAGAGACAAAATAATTTGTGTCTATACAAATCACTTCTCCAATAGTTGAAACTGTTTCAGTGTAATATAAACTAGATCGTATTGGATCTATTTTGAATGAAAAACCTGTGCTTTATGTTTTATATTCTTGTCTTTCAATGTTACATACCTTGGTCTCTACCCTATTCCAGCTGCCATGTTTGCTAGCATGTAGGGCGTATACTTCACAGAGTGACAGTAGGTCAAACATCAAATATTGTATTTGCAGCTAACCTGTCATAGACCTATCATACATATATAAAAGCCCTCCTAAAATTGATTTAAAGCATTTGAGAGAAGAAAGAAACTATGCTTCTTCCTACCTTCAAGCTAAATATTCTTCTTTTTTTTTTTGTGAGAGCAACCTGCACAAAATTCTGGTTGTAATCTGAAATTTTTAGAATAAATATACATTTTTTTGTTTGAAAAGAAGAAAAGAATAACATTAAGTACATAAATGAAAGTTAAGCAGAACAATTGATCTTACATTATTTCTAGGCCTCCTCTATTTTTGTAGCTTTGCAAACATGTGGAATCCATGCTTAATTGGAATTATGGAGAATTAGGCATAGTAATAGTTCTTTGTTATTAAAGTATTGCAATAAAGATTATAAATGCAGACCAAGAATATAATTGTTTTTAACAAGAGAATGAACCTTTTCTTTCTCAGCAAGAATACATGATGAGAATATATTATCACAGATAATGCATAGTTTAAAACTTTGCATTTCATAATGTAAGATTATAAAGAAACGGGCAAATATATGGAGTAATGGTGAAATACCTATATAACAAATCCAAACCCCATTACCTGAAGCATCACTAGCACCCCCCAATCTAATGCAGTTCTCTCCCTTCCCTTGCTCTCCCCTTCCTCTCCCTAGTAATGGGAGTCTAACTATTGATGGTTTCACATTCCTGGACTCAAGCATCCTGAGACTGTTGACTGTATTTTACCATGTCCAGCTTAGTCTCTCTTTTCTTTAGAGGTGATAAGTAGTCTACCTTTTGCTGTAAGTATTTATATTATTTCTATATAATTTTTAACTTCCATATGTGTTCCTAAGCAGTATGTTTATATTTTGCCTCTTTTTCTTAATTTTTTTTGTGTTTATGTGGGTGCCTTTTTTGTGTGCACATATTTCTATGCACCACTTTTTAAAACAATGTTTATTTATTTGTTATATATATTGTGTTCTGCCGGGAAGAGGGCACCAGATCTCATTATAGATGGTTGTGAACCACCATGTGGTTGCTGGGAATTGAACTCAGGACCTCTGAAAGAGCAGCCAGTGCTCTTAACCTCTAAGCCATCTCTCCAGCCCCAAAGAATTTCTGAATTTTTTCTTTCTTCTGGTTTTTCAAGGCAGGGTTTCTCTGTGTAGTCTTGGCTGTCCTGGAACTTGCTCTGTAGACCAGGCTGGCTTCTAACTTACAGAGATCTACCCGCCTCTGCCTCCTGAGTGCTGAGATTAAAGACCTACGCCACCACCACCTGCCTCTTTTTCTTTATAAAATAGTATCTACTTTTTTATTTCTTTCAATGTTTTGTTTTCATGGGTCATCTATGTTACATTCATCTTTATCCGTTTACATTATCCCTTTCCTATGTATACGAACTCAGATTTTCTACGTTTGGCAGTTATTTGGTGTTTCCATTCTTAGACAATTTTAAAAGCCATTGCAGTGACCATTCTTCCAAAATCCTGGTTACTGTCCCCTTTTAAAAAATATTTCTGAGGGGCTATTATGATGGTTCAGTGGTTAGGAACACTTACTACAGAAGACCTGGGTTATGGTACCAGCAACCACATGGCAATTAACAACCACCTGTAACTCTAGTGCCAGGATATCTGACGCTCTCTCCTGACTTCTGTGGCCACTCTGTATATATGGTGCACATGCATAGGCTCGGGTACACTCACATACACAAAATCATCTGTCTGAGATGGGTACAGTGGTGTATGCCAGTAAGCCCAGCATTTGGGAGGCATAAGCAGGAAGATCACTGTTGAGTTCAAGACTGGCATGATCTACATATCAGTTCTAGGCCAATAGGGACTACATAGTGAGCTCCTGTCTCAAAAACCAAACATAAATAAAAATAAAATTATTTCTGATAAATTATATATTATTTTCATCTGGAAAATAGTTATCATCACAGATAATTATAGTGATATTTTAAAGGAGTATGAGAAATTGGATACATCTTGACAAAAACAGTTATGGAGTACTGGAAGTGTAGATTGTAAGTATAATTTGCTTTATTAGAGACCTTAAATGTATATTAAGATGACATATAATTAGAGATTATTTAATATCAAATATATAGATATAGACATTAATTGTTTAGGTTTAGGTATGTTATATGCTAAATTCTCTATGCATACCTTTGTTCTGTCCTTTAGACTTAACAGTTCTAGACTGTGTTTTCATGTGAGGCAATTTGCTCTACTTTTTGGACTCAAGATTCTATCTGGAGAGAGAGCCAAGGGAAATGGACTTAGGTGGCAAAGGGTCATAGTTCTGTACTTTCTAAAGAATAACTCCTTAAGAAAATAGGCCTGTTTATCCATGTTTGTCTTTTGTTGCTTTTATTGCTGCTCTGTTTTGCTACTTGTCATTAAGGAGAATCTACTCTGTTATTCAGAAAGAAATTTCTGGAGTAGGAAAATAAATGTACAGCTTTCAGTGTTAATGATACCGATATTCATACATGTTTATTTATGAAATATGTAATTTTGTGAAGCATTTGTAGATAATCCTAGTTACCTAAATTGGGTATAATTCCTTCTATTAAAGATTAGCATATTAAATATATATTTTTAATGGAAAGAAAAATTAGATTTTAACTTTTTGTCACCATGGCAATGTATTAATGCTGGCAGTTTTATTTAAAAATTATGTGTCTTCTAAATTATTTTGAGTAGGACCGCATGATTATCATTCGTGGCTAAATTGTAAACACTTATGAGACCTCCAATTTTATTTTTTTCAAAATGTCACTATATGTTCTAATCTGTGCTATTATTTACATTAGGGAATTAGTTTTTGAATACTCAAATTATTTAGCTTTTATCTAGTCAGTAATGCATATTAGTAAGTTAATCATTATTGTGTTACTTTTATATTTCATAATGAGAGTAATTTCCATTTTAAGACATATTTTAAAATACACTCTGATCACAATGCAGAAGTTAAAGAAAGGAGGGTGATTAGACCTGACTTCTCACTAAGCGTTTAGATGGTCTTCACTTGTCAACTGCATTTTTTAGTTTAAAGTAGCAAATTAACTATTAGTTTATCCTGTCTTTTATTTTAATTCATGCATTTAAAAACTGATATTCAGATAAAAGATAATTTCAAAATAAAATCAGTATATTACTTATGAGTGGAGCATCACATTAGCATTGGGTTCACAATAGATCATATCGCTTTTATTCCATCGTACAAGCTTAGCAGCACAAACAGAATAATCAACATATTATTTGGCTGTCATGTGCTGAACAGAAACCAGAGATCACAAGGAGGTTTTCCCTAGCTGTGGTGATGGCCTTTTTGTTCCAAGCCCCCATCTGGGAGGGCCATGGTGTGTTATCATATGGAACGCGGGTTTTTCTGTAATCTGCTTAGCTGCACTGCCGTTTGAATCTTCATTCCATGTTTGTGTAATTTATAATTTTAATGAGACCATGGCTCTTGTGGGCTTTGAAATATATTAAAAGCTCTTTTGTGCATATGCTTTTGTTCTTGCTTAATAGGCTCAGTGTATTTAAAACTGATGAATTTTTATTCATGAATTTGGATGTCTGGAGATTAACTTAGAGTGAATATCATTGCACTCATCTATTGATGGTTAGAAAGGGGGTTTTTGCTACTGTTTTTTTCATTTGCTTTTGTGTGTGTGTATGTGTATATACCTATATGATACTTATAACTAGAAAATGCTAAACTTAAGTAATTTTAAGAAGCTAGAAAAAAGCATGATTAAACAATAAAGAATAGATTAAAAATGTTAACCATCTTATTTATACATACTCAAATTTTCTCAGTAGTGTTATATGTTAAATAAATATTGTAAAGGAATAACTATGAAAAAGCAACTTTTAAGTAAAGCTATACCTTAAATACTTCAATTTGCATTGTATTGTTAAAATCACACTTGAATACTTGGTGGAGATAGACTTTATATTTTAATCATATTATGGTTTATCTGTGGTTATTCTAAATGAGTCATTCTATTTTTTGGTTGTTAGGCATATGTTATATATTTTCACTATTTTTAGATGTTCTTATTTTTATGGAACCATTTTTTTTTTTTTTTTTTTTTTTTGGTTTTTCAAGACAGGGTTTCTCTGTGTAGCTTTGCGCCTTTCCTGGGACTCACTTGGTAGCCCATGCTGGCCTCGAACTCACAGAGATCTGCCTGGCTCTGCCGCCAGAGTGCTGGGATTAAAGGCGTGCGCCACCACCGCCCGGCATGGAACCGTTTTTAAGTGAAAGCTTAAAAACATTAATGGATATGATGAAAAGACTTATGGAAAAGCAGCTTACCAATAATTTATAAAATTGAACTTTTGTTTTTTTCTAACATTCTGAAATATACTAAATGCTTTATTCTCTTTAATTGATAATTAAATATGTTGAAATGTTTTGAATATAAACAGTTTTATAGCTATATAGAAAAAAATATGGTTCTTTATAAACCCAGACATGTCTTTAAGCTGCTCTGTTGCATTCAGGTATAACATACAGAAGTAACTCAGGAGAAATATATTTATTTTAAAATCTACATTTGTATTGCAATTCTATTTGAAAGGATGAAAAATTTCTGGGGGAAAAAAAAACTATTTACTGGGAATGTTGACATATGCTTGTAATTCCAGCAATTCTGTGGCTGAGTCAGGAGAATCACCATGAGTTTGAAGCCCGCTGAAACTATATAGTGAGACCTTGTCTCATTAACAAATAAACAGCCCAAACCAATCCCAGATTTACTGTCTTGAAGCATTTTTTACAACTTGACACATCATGATTCCTTTTATGTTTACAGTAGCCAGCAGTTAGGGAAATCTCATCTTCTACCATTTCCTTTAAGCTAGAAACATTCAATAAAGATTTCTATGACAGAGGTCCTATACTGTCTTTCCTAAGTTTATCTGCTGGTTTTGACAGTTTTCCCTCAGGAACCCTCTGCTTTAGTGCTGTATTGTACTATTTCATTTAGCTTAGGAACTGTTCTGATTTGCTTTCCATTGCTATGAGAAACATGATGACCAAAAGCAGTTTGGGGAGGAAATGGTATGTTTGGCATACTCATCCCCATCATAGTCCATCATTAAGCAAAGTCAGGGCAGGAACTCTGGCAGAAGCAGGGGCAAGAACCATGGGAAAATGCTTCTTACGTTCTTGCTCAGAAAACATGGCTTGTTTAGCCTGTTTTCTTTTATCTCCCAGGACCACCTGCCACTTCCCACAGTGGGCTGAGCCCTCCCACAACAATCATTAATTAAAAAAAATACCCCCAAACTTGTTCACAGGCCAATTTGATGGAAGCAGTTCCTCAATTGGGGTTTCCTTTTCCCAGGTAACTCTAGTTGTGTCAAGTTGACAAGAGCTAACCAGCACAGAACAAGCTGTGAAAGTGTATGACTACCAACACAGTATTGTCCAGTGGCAGTTAATGTGAACCATGTAATGTTTTTCTTAATCAGCTATATTCATGTATTACCTAACTATTCAACATGTATCGATATAAAAATTTTAAATGCTGTATTTTTCCATTATTTTGTTGTCTTCAGAGTTCACTGTGTTGTATGGTATATGTCAGTTTAAACTGGTCACATGTAAAGTATCAACAGCTTCATGGGGGCTAGTGACTACTTTATTGAGCAGTGTAGCTATAAAAATCATAACAATACATCACGACAAAGTATGTAATTTTTGCATTCCTTATTATTTTTCTAATAATAAACTCAAGGTATATTATTGGAACATGTTAGAATGTATCTGGTCAGTACTCAGGAACCAGGTAATATAATTCTGATATTCTATGTTAAGTGGTATTATTGGCAGAACTGTAAACAAACATAATTCAGTTTCATAGTACATGCAATAATGGCCAGTGTAATGAATAAGGGATGTTCTTCATAATTAAGGGTAAATGAAACTTAGCCAATTAGCCACTTTTCAAGTATACTGGAGTCAAGTTTTATAAGAATCCCACAAGGAGTCTTAATATTTTTTAAAATAAAGCTAAGTCCTCCTTTTATGCCCTTAGATTTTTCCAGATTTGTACAGATACCTCTTGTACAAATAGGTATGAAGCTTCTTTTTATATGTTTACTTGGAGCCACAGCTGTGGCTTCTTAGGAAAGAAAGGTGATTAATAATGTTTTCTAAATATCTCTAGAATTCTTTACATTGAGCATGCTCTGTATGGTACTATGAAGAGAGATTATTTCACTGGGACATATTTTAAAATATGTAATTATGAATTATAAAACCCTGAATTACAATTAATGAGTTGATTCAGCTATTTTACAGTGTTTAGGGGGTTTGCTTTAAAAAACCACAGTGTAAAGCTGGGTGATGGTGGCTAATGCCTTTAATCCCAGCACTCGGGAGGCAGAGACAGGTGGATGGATCTCTGTGAGTTCGAGGCCAGCCTGGTCTACAAAGCAAGTTCCAGGACAGCCAGGACAACACATAGAAACCCAATCAAAAGACACCCCCCCCCAAAAAAAAATGAAGAAAAAAACCAGTGTACTCACTTTATAAAGAATGTAGGCCTGAGTTAGAGGAGTGACTCAGCACTTCTGAGCATTTAATGTTCTTGGCCTGACACCCAAATTTGATTCCCAGCACCAGTCAGGTGGCTCACTACCACCTGTAACTCCCAACTTGAGGGCTTCTGAAGCCTTCTTTTGACATCCATGCTCACTTGCACTTACGTCTACAATCCTTCATACACAGGCACACAAGTTAAAAATAGTAAAAGCAGAGCCAGGTGGATCTCTGTGAGTTCGAGGCCAGCCTGGGCTACCAAGTGAGTTCCAGGAAAGGCGCAAAGCTACACAGGGAAACCCTGTCTCGAAAAACCAAAAAAAAAAAAAAAAAAAAAATAGTAAAAAATCAGCATAAATAATTGACTATGCTAGAATGTAGCTTAGAGATAATGATATATTCATGAGATCCTTGAGCTTCTCCCTCTTTCTGAGTTTTGAGTAATGTGGCTTAATCTTCACACAGTTTCACTTTTATGTAGGTATTAGCCAGTGCCTTTGTACTCCTTGATACCTTTAAATTTTATTGACTACTCTCTGTGACTTTTGCATTGAAAGTGCTGACACAAAATGTTAAACTACTCTATAAACAATACCTCTAGTTTCTTGGAGATGATAAATCCATCCATTGATTTCTTAATTTTATTATGTACACAGTCGATTGTAATCCAAGATTACAGCAAACAAGATGTTAATTTTAAGACATAATCTATGTACATTTCAATTACTGCGCATGATGTTACAGAAGCACAGAAGAAAAAGGAGTAACATTTGTGCTATCCTCACAGGAGCTGTCAATAAAAGATGTAATAGGGGATTTAGGACTCTGGAAATGGCCAACTAATTTATGTGAATCTATTTTATTTCAGCTAGAAAGACCAGCTCTTTCTCGGCAGTGCATATTGTGCAGCACAGGCTGTCTATACAGAACCAGGCGGCTGCATATGGATAGTCCCTTGATATCATTCACTTGCTGTGTAATCTTATTATGCAAAGTTCTAATCTTCACCTAGAATGAATGCCTCTGGGTCAGAATATAGTCATATCAGGGTTTTTGAGGTCATGTTTTGTGATCCTTAGCTTATTCTTCTAAGTAGGGCTGGGATTTAAAGGGTATTCCCCAGACACTAGCAGAGATAGACAGCAGACCCTGCTGCCTTTTTGGAAGACAAGACCAACATGAGGTCCCTGGTAGGATTAAACTTGATTTGTAGCTGTAGGATTTTTTAACAGATGTATTATTGGACAGGGACTAGGGGGCCACCGGCACAGCACAATTGAATCATGACTGGCATTCTCAGGGAGTTTGCTGCCTGCTAAAACAGCAGCTGCATGTGGATTTGACTTCTTTCAGGTGAAGCGACTTCCAGTCATTTGGAAAGGATGGGATGAAAAGGAACCTTGGTGATAATTTTGATGTCTGCAAGATTTAGTACCAGTGTAATGGGATTATCGGTAACACCTTCACTGCAGAAAAAGCCACCTGGCGTTATAACTGGCAGCAACTGAGAACTAATCCTTTCCCATCTCTTGGATGTCATTCATGAAGCTCAAAGCGATTTCTGCCCTGCTAACTGTGATTAATTTTATAAACAACAACAAAAAAATCAGGTGATCAAGGCAAAGAATATATCTCTTATTGTAATATGTATGTTTAAGTAATGTGATTTATAAATTCTGTGACATACACAAGCTGAGCATCATATGCTCCAAATTTTATTAAACTGTTCAAATATGAAGCTTGTTTGGTAGGTCTTTACTTTTTCTAGTTGAGTGACCAAGTAATTGCTGTTAGTAAATATTTGTATGTCAGATTAAATATTAATTTAAATATTGTTATATTCTTTTGGCTATAGGGCCATTATTGATAAAATAAAAATATTTATAGATGTTAGAAATTGAAAATAGTTGGTTTTGACATACATTTTGCCTGTTTTTGATTGTTTGAATTGCTGATGACATTTTTTTGATGAATAGAAAGAACATTTAGTAATTTAAAATATGTAATACATATTTCTGATAATGAAATAACATTAGCTCATACTGTTGATGAAATGACTCTTTGTGAGAAATATATGATATCAGCGTGGCCAAGGCTGGGGATGTTAATACAATGCTGAGTGGCTGTTTCTAGAGATCAGTGGTTCTCTGTCCAGCTTTCATTTAGCATATGGGGTAGTTATTTGCTCTAGAATCTGTCCATTGGTTAATTTTTTTAACATTTTGCTTCAATCCAAAACCTTATCAAATACTTTGTTTAGAGGTGTTAATTGTTTTAATATTCTTCTCTTATACTATTCAGAATAAACTGGGAGAAAATGAAGTGAAATTATCCCGTCAGTCACCCAAACAGTATGCACCATAACTGCCGAGACAAGAGAAGATAATTAGTGTTGTCAGTGTTATGATCTCAGAGTAGTTCATTAAAAAATATTTATTCATAGGACTTGACTTGTATCTTATTGTGCTTCTTAATCTAGTAGCTTTATATTTCAAAAATAGAATAAAAATGGTGGTCTACATGTTTTTAAACTTTAAATTTTTAACTGAATATAGGTGACTAAACTATTTTCATGCTATAAGAGTAAAGCACAATCACTTACTTTACAGATGTACCTATGGCATCTGTTTGTATATAGTACCCTTTATCTTCTATGTAGTCTTTACTGGAAAGCCATCAAATGGAATGTAAGTATAAATAGTGTTCTGCCTACTCTCCCTGCAAGCATGTTACTCTTACTGGACTTGGTAGAACCAGTTTCAAGCTACCATATTATAAGTACACTTCTTCATTTTACTCTGTTTGAAATGAATAGGTGAGAAAGCTTAACAGTATTTCTCTTGAACAGTGTATTTTTACTATTTGAAAAGTTTATTTACTTAAAATTTTATTATTAGGAGAAGCTATCCATGAATTAAAGGGACTATAATCACTCTTTCCTTATCATGATATTTCTTGTATTATTTCATTGGGTAGTTTACCATCTCAGGATAATTTTCTGTGATAGTTAATAATATTGTGTAATTGTTTTTTTTTTTTTTCAAAAAAGTGTCATTTTTTTTTTCAAGACAAAATCTGTCTAGAAGTTTTTTCTTACTCAACACAGCAGGAATTTATACTTGAAGTTAAGGTGTTTACTTAGTGGCTCTTCAGAGTTAGTTTCCTAGGTACCATTCATACTCTACTAGAATATTTTTTTTCCTTAAGGTCCAAAATAAGTACATCTTAATTAAATTCAACATGAACATGTAAGGACTTACTAATGTTGTAAATTCTTTTGTATACATATAGGTCATACTCTGTTGGTAACTTAAAAATTTGATTCATTTTGAAAAGGTAGATACTAATTTAATTTGCAGCATGGATGATACATAATGATGTCAGTAAGGGTTAAGGTATTTTGGGAGATAAAATAATGGGATATAAGGTAAGAAAAATGAGAAGTATATTGACAGGGATGTTAGGTTTAACACAACAACAGCCTGAGAATAATAGGAATTGCTGGTTAGGACATGATCAACTTTCTGTTTTCTGGAGGTTTACTGACTCAGAGACTGAAGAACCTGCCTGTGCTGGGTATGGCAGCAGTGACAGCTAGCTTGTAGTGCTAAATGTTCTTTCTTCCATTTGAACTAATATCTGTTTGATTTTAGATGTTTCTAGCAATAGTATTTTTGAGGGGATGATGATGTGGTTGATGAAAGTGACTGAAATAGTATGCTATAGATTTCATTATAAATTCTAATCGATAAGAAAAATTTATAGAATTTTCCCAAAGTTCACAGTTTAAAATAAGAATAGTTAAATCTTATCATATTTCTGAAAATGTTGAGCAGGCTTCTATGGCCTCAAATAACAGCACAAAGACCTTTTCTGGGTTTCCATCCTAAGACTTCTTAAAACTTAAAATTCTGTTTCTTTGCTCCAAGGATTCGTTATTAGTGCTATGAGAAGAGCATGAGAATCTGAATTACAAATTTTTTATTTTATCTGATATTCAGTTACGAGGTTATTTTGATACTGCACTTAGAGTATAACAATGTTTACTGCTTTAAGCCTGACGATGATGCTGGATTTTTTTCCCCTCTTGGAATAAAACAAAAAGGGTTACTAAATCTTCATAGATCAGAATGCCCTGAATTTACAGTTTGGGAACATGAGAAGTCATCTCTGGACAAATCTTGCAGTTGATTTAATATTTATAGATTTGATCAATTCATAAGCAGTCCTAAAGGTGAGTTGTATGTAACAGGAATTGGATTATTGTTGGGGAGGCTGCTGTGTGCAAGGAAGTGACTTAGCTGTTGAGTCGTGTGCACCGTGCAGCACTCATGTGTCTTATAAGCCTGTCTTCTCTGCTTTTCACAATAGCCTCCATTTAGGATCTGAAGTGGACTATATCTCACAGTTGCTTTATATTCATCTTTCTAAGGAAAACATGCTTTTTAAAGTAATTTCATCTCAGATATGTCAAAATAATTTTCTTCTGGAACAAATGAAAGTAAATACAGCAATATATTTGTTTTTGAGAAAGAGTTTCATGTATTCCAGGCTGGCTTTAAGTTCCTTGTATAGCTGAAGATGAGTTTGAACTCCTGACCTCCTTACCTCCACTTCCCAGCACTGAGATCCAGCACACCCTGCTCACTCTTTGCCAATATTAACATTTGTATAAATGACAGTGAGTCCTCTCCTTGAAATCAGTGCAGTAATGATAACAAAATAATATTAATCATTTCTTTAGTTGTCTGCTTAAATGCCTGAAAATCTATAGTCTCAATATTTGATACATGAAATTTTCTCTATGTTTGAAACAAAGTGCTTTCTCAAAGAATTCCATACCTAAGCCATCATTTGTGGGCCATTTGTGATTTGGGGAAGTCTGAAACCACTCCATCTATTTCAGCCAAGGGATCTAAATTAGGACTGTAGAGTTGGTACCTATGCCTCCAAACATCCAAGGATAGAGGAATCTCTTAACTTGTGTCTGGCTTCTCCGGTTCACTTTGTTCAGTTTTTCTTGTTGGTTTTACTGCCAAGTCCAACTTCTCTTTTCTCCATATGACTCCAGTCCCATAGATCCTTTGATAGTTGTGAAAACATTTCTTTCACTGAAAGTGGGAGATGTATAGCATGGGGGAGAATTCAGGGCCAAAGGGCTCTGTATGTTCTGAGCTGTGTGAATAGTTGTCAAACTCTGCCCCTTGCTCTCTTCATCTGTAAAACGAGATGCCTAAGTATGGAGTGGGTTATTCTCTGTAGAGCAATTCCAACAATGCCTGACACACAGCAAACGTTACTACACAAGGACTTGCTATTATGTGATGCCTGACATTTTCTCATATTTATTAAAAGAAACTGTTATCAACTATGTGCTCCAGCATACTTTCTGTTACAGATCTTCCTATCAGTAATGTAGAATAATATGGAAAGACACCAGCCTTGCTTCCTTCTGACCAACATTACTTGAATTTTGCTATGTTTCTAAGGAAGATCATTCTGTATATCTTGCTATATTGACAGTCACCATTTATGAACATTTTTAGTTTTTTATCTTTCCCACTAATTATTTTGATAAAATGTGTATGTTCTTTAAAGGAATTGATTTGTTATGTCAATGACTTAGTTTTTTAGAACATTTAAATGTAATAGGGAATAAAAGAAATCATCTTCTGTTTCCTAGGTAGAGTTAGAATTTTGAAGCACAGTCTTGAAGGCACAAGCCTGTAATCCCAGCTACTTGGGAAGTGGAAGCAAGAAATTTGCAGATTCAAGGCCTGCCTGGGCTACAAGGTGAGTCAGGCCAGCCCGCCTCACAAATTAGTGAGAAGGTGCTTCAAAGTAAAAGAAGTGAAAGAGTCTGGGGCTGTATGTCAGTGGTAGGTGCTTGCCTGGCATGCTCAGCACCCTGGGTTCCGTGTTGAATGCTCAAGCTCCTCACCTCTGCTCTTCACACACAAGGATATGGTAAATTATTTAGCACGTGGCAGTGCATGACTAGATGGGCAAGGTTTTTGAGGCTGCAGGTGACCATTAGCCTCCTTGAGAATTTAGATCAGTGGCTTCCAAATGTTCCTATGCTTTAGAGTCAGCTGGAATTTGAATTTTGTATTTCGAAAGATTACCATTTTCTGCTTTTTGGAATACAGTTGGATAGTTTCTAGTTTAATGTGTTAGTATAGGTAGACCAGCCCTCTAGAGATCTTCATGTACTAATCCCTGAACCTGGAAACCCTTTATTGTATGTACATGGCAAAAGGAGTTTGAAGACAGGATTAAAATAAGAATGCCAATCATCATAGATTACTGTGAGATGAATATAATTGTGAATAAGATACTGTGGAGGGGACCGTTTAGTGATGGAGAAGTGCACGGCTTTGAGGGTGAAGGAAAGGGGCCCTGGAGCAAAGCATGCTGGTGGCTTTGGAAGCTAGCAAAGGCTAAGACAAAGATTTCTACCTAAAGTGTCTGGAAGGGACATAGAGCCTTGCCAACACCTTAGTTTGAACTAGTGAGATTTGTAGCAGAGTTCTGAGGCACAGGCTATGAGTTTATATATTTGTGTTGTTTTATGCTGCTAGATTTATGGTTATTTGTTACAGCAGTCACAGAACTATAACACATTTGTAACTAACTCTTAGCTTACTGGTCGGCTTTTTGTCAGGAATTCTTGATCTCAACTCATCACTTCATTGAGAAAACAAAAACATGTGAGCCAATAGCTACTTCACTTTTCTATAGGATTGAAAAGCTTCCAATATCTGAATCGCTTCTCTACACTTACACAGTCCAGGACCCAGATGAGAGAGTGATGTCATCCACAATGGGCACCTTTTTCATCCTAGTATAATCAACAGAACCCTTCACAGACATGTCCACAGGCCAACCTAATCTAGACAATCCCTCATTGAGAATCCCAAATGATTCTAGATTGTGCCAAGTTGATAATTAAAACTATCATATGCCCAATTCTGTCCTTTCCTTTAGATCTCTGATGCTACTTGTTTCCTTCAGTCTACCTGTCTACAGAACAGGTATATGAATGTTTATGGAAACATTATTGATAATTGCAAAAATCACAATCTAAGTGTCCTTCAACTGATGAGTTGATAAACAAAAATAGTATATTTTTGCTTTGGATTAGTGTCCCCCCTCCCTTTTTTTTTAACTGTTGTTGTGATAAAATACTCTGACAAAAGCAACTTAAGGGTGAAATGGGTTGTCGAGGTTCACAGCTAGGGCTGCAGCCTATCATGGCAGGAGCTTAAAGGATCTGGTGGCATCACACTCACAGTTAAGAAGCGGAATGATGAAGGCATGCCATTGCTGTCTAGTCTCTTTCTTCATTTGTACAGTCTAGGAGGATCCTCTCCAGGGCCATCTGTACTCATGCCTAATACTTTTAAAGAACGATTTTGAATAACTTATCCAGATTGCAGTTGCTATGTTTTTACTGAGAACTTAGCTTTTTGCTGCTACTGTCACAGCTGGCATTAAAGTCCTTCTGCTTGACTTCTTTTCTTGTTCGGTAATCATCTTTCTGTCTTATCACTTTTCCTTTTTTCACCACTGGTCTTATCATGATTTTCCCCCACCCCACCCCTGTAGGAGCATTATTGTTAGCTCTTGTCTTCATTAATTTTCTATTGCTGTGAAGAGACACCGTGACAAAGGCAGCTTATAAAAGAAAACGTTTATTAGGGCTCATGGTTCCATAGGGTGAGTCCATGGCCGTCATGGCAAGGAGCATAGCAGCAGACAGTCATGGCAGTGGAGCAGTAGGTGAGAGCTCACATCTTGATCTGCAGGCATGAGGCAGAGAGAGAAGGAGACAGATTGGAGGGGGGGGGAGAGAGAGAGAATGAGAATGAACTAACTGAAATGGCATGGGCTTTTGAAACCTCAAACCCTACCCCCCACCCCCCAGTGACACACTTTCTCTAACAAGGCCATGTCTCCTAATCCTTCCCCAACAGTTCCACCAACTGGGGACCAAGCATTCAAATATGTGAGCCATGGGCCTTTCTCTTCCAAACCACCACAGATCTCAAGCTTGTAATACCCAGCTTGCCCATAAACTCTTCTTACTTGTTTTTTCCCCACTGTGGTCATTCTCAACTGTGGTAATTCAGTCTCTCAGGGGACACGAAGAAATGTGTGGCAACATTTTGACTTAACACAGATTGGAAAGAAAAGACTGTTGGTAACTAGAGGCCAGGGATTATGCTAAAATCTGTAATAGCTGCCCAAAATATGTTATCAACTCCTGGGATTAAAAAAAACATAATTCTCTTTTGTTTGCCTACCTTAAACAAACCTGACTCTTCCATTCTTCTTAGTAGCTATCAAATACTACCAGCTCTTCAGCTAGGGGTTAGTCTTTGTGCCTACTTCCCATTTCCATGCTGGGATTTTGTTTGGCTTGAGCTTGCTCAGGTCTCATACATGCTGTTACAGTGCCTGTGAGTTCATGTGTATTTCATTCCTGGTATGTCTGGAAAACACTGTTTCATGTAGTCACGCAACACCACTGAATCTGAGAATTTTTCTACCCCATCCTCCATGATGATGACTGAGTCTTGGGAAAAGGGGTGTGATATGTATCTCTTGTTGAGGGCCAAGCACACTGCAGTCTCTTTCTTGTTCTTTGCCTACTGACTGGTTATGAGTCTCTGTGTTAATCACTATCTTCTGCAGGAACTGTCACTGATGAGAGCTGAGAGAAACACTAATGTATAGATATAACAATAAGTCATTAGGAATCTTCTGTGTTTTGTTTTGTTTTTCGAGACAGGGTTTCTCTGTGTAGCTTCAGCTGTCCTGTAACTTGCTCTCTAGACCACGCTGTCCTCAAACAGAATCATTTTAAATACATTCTACTATGTCCATTTAGTAGAATAATAGTACTAGGTTCTCCCCTAGGGCCTATGACCTATCTAGGCTCAGATACTTGGCCTGATATTGGTGCCAGGTATGGGTCCTATCATGTGAAGCTGGCCTAACCAAGAAGTTGTTAGTTACTCCTTGTCTAGTTAGGTTTTTATTGCTGTGAAGAGACATCATGAGCAGGGCAACTGTTTTAAAGGAAAAGATTTAATTGGGACTGGCTTACAATTCTGAAGTCTAGTCCATTATCGTCATGGTGGGGAACAGGGTGGCACATAGGCAGACATGGTACTAAAGAAAGAGCTGAGAGTTCTATATCCGGATCCACAGGCGGCCTGCAGAGAATGCTGTACTGGGCATCTAAAACCTCCAAGCCTGTCTGTCCCCAGTGAGACACTTCCTCCAGCAAAGACACACCTATTCCAACAAAGCCACACCTCCTAATAGTGCCACTATTTGTGAGCCTATGGGGTCCATTTTCTTTCAAGCTAGCATACCACTATTGTACTATTACTCTGACTCGGGGTTCTCAACCCGGTAAGATTAATGATTGCTGTTCTCTGGTAGCCTGCATAGCACCTGTTAGCACTATGAAAGCTAGCCAGTAAGGATGAATCTCCCAGGTTGGTAAACACTTGATCTCTCCATGTTTTATGACATTATGTGTATGGCATCTTCAGCAATAAGGTCTTACTGTCAACTTTTGGAGGGTAACCAAGAGCAGTGGCAACAGCCTGTAATGTTTGGGGGTCTGTGGGACCCCAATGGCCAACAACTGCTTGAGAGGTAACCCATTCCTGGCACCAGAGTTTGTATTTGCTATGGCTAAAATTTTTTCTTAGTAAATAGATGTTATTTCCATTTACATATCTCCCTCTTAAACATTTTAAGTTTTTTTAAAGTAATATTTCACATGAATTTTAGAGGTTCAGTTGTGTTACAAAATGTGTTAAGAAAACAAGATTCTTCGAATACCTCTTTAACTTTGTAATATGCTTTTGGCTAGTTAGGTGCAGACAGAAGGAAAGTATCTATTCCTGGATAAAAGAAAACAAAATACAAAAAAACAAGGTTAATAGAGAGTGAAGTCTCATTATTTCTTGTTTTTTCCTGCCTGTAGCTGCTAATGTTTACAGAAAACCGACCTTTATTTAAGTAACTATTTCAGGGGTTTTTGTTTTGTTTTGTTTTTTGAGACAGAGTTTCTCCATGTAGTTTTTGGTGCCTGTCTTGGATCTCACTCTGTAGACCAAGCTGGCTTTGAACTCACAGAGATCTGCCTGGCTCTGCCTCCAGAGTGCTGAGATTAAAGGCGTGTTCACTGAATAATATAATTCTCATTGAAATAGGAATTATACTTCCAAATTTTTCTGTGTCTAAAATCTTTAGGTTTTAGTTTCACATACATTGTCTTAGATATTTCACAAATATATAAAATTTAACGTGGCCAATATATGGCATGGATTTTTCTACCCCCAATGTGGGTATGGGTATCCCATTAGGTAGACCTCTACTTATCTCATTACCATACCTATAATTTAAGCCATCCATAATTCTTTGTTGTTCTTTTCTATTTATGTTGCCTGCCGAATTTCTCAACTCTACCTATTTTTGTTCCTCCATTGTCACCGTTCTATTGCACATACCAGTGCATTTTGCCTGCCTTCTGCCCTCTGCACATTTCTCCTCTTCTCCTCGCTGTAGTCCTTTCTCTGCACATCGGTGAGAGCAGTTTTCAAATTACATGTCAGAGCGATTGTATTACTCTTTCTGCTTAAGACTGCTTAGTGCTTTCTCATTGCTCTTGGAAGAAAATCCACACTTCCTTGAGACTTTGAATGACTTTTCTTGTCTCTCGAGTATCATTTTACATTTTTTCATCGCTCAGTTTTCTTTCAGTTCTGTCACATATGCATGCTATTGGCTGATTATAATTTTCTTGTTTTCTTTTAGAACCTAACATCAATGGCATGTCTCTTAGAAAAACCTTTCTTGATACATCCTAAACAGATGACTCATTGTTTCCATTTACTCTATCATATTTTTCATTATAGAAACCACTTAATATATTTATGCTTTTATTTGTTTCCTTTGTATGTATACAATATCTTCTCCAGTAAACTATAAGCTTTATGAAGATGGAGACCATGTTCACCATTGTATTTCTAGGACTGAATGAACTTAGTCTGTTTTGCTTGGAACATAACAGTAGTTCAATTAATATTTGTTGAATGAATTAATGAATGACCTGAAGACACTCTTTGTTGCCCAAAGAGTTTGTTCTAAAAAGGTTTATTCACAACTGTGTTTGGTAGCATATATCTGTAATTTCAATAATTAGGAGGCTGAGGCAAGTGGATTACAAGTTCATTGCTAGTCTAGGCAATAATGAGACCCTGATAAAAATTGTTTTATTTTACAAAGAAAGTTGAAAAGACAGTACAGTACACGTTCATATATATGTGGCCTGAATTTAACAATAAACATTTTCCATAGTAACATGCTGTCTTAGTTAGTGTTTACCATTGCTGTGATAAAACACTGTGACCAAAAACAAGTTGGGGAGGAAAGAGTTTTATCAGCTTACACTTTCACATCACAGTTCATGATCAAAAGAAGTCAGGACAGGAATTCAAGCCAGACAGGAGCTTATGCAGAGGCCTGCTTACTTGCTTGCTCTTCATACCATCACCCAGGCATGGCACCACTCACAATGGGCTGGTCCCTCCCTCAACAATCACAAATTAAGAAAATGCCTTACAGCCGGGTGGTGGTGACCCCGCCTTTAATCCCAGCACTCTGGAGGCAGAGCCAGGGGGATCTCTGTGAGTTCAAGGCCAGCCTGGTCTACAGAGCGACATCCAGGACAGGCACCAAAACTACACAGAGAAACCCTTTCTCGGGGGAAAAAAACAAAACAAAACAAAACAAAAAGAAAATGCTTTACGTGCTTGCCTACAGCCTGATCTTATGGAGGCATTTCCTCAGTTCAGGTTCCCTCCTCTGATGACTCTATCTTGTGTCAAGTGTGATAATATATTGCATACCCCCAATATATTGTATATCCTAATAAACTTATCTGGGGATCAGAGGACAGAGCCAGCCACTAGATTAGACGTAGAGGCAAGACAGTCGTGGCACACACCCTTAATCCTATTACTTGGGAGGCAGAGATCTGACTGGATCTCTGTGAGTTCAAGGCCACACTGGAAACAGAGCCAGGTGTGGTGGCACACGCCTTTAATCCCAGCACTTGAGATCTCATGTCTGTGCTACCAAGAATGTGGGAAGCACACGTGCCTTTAATCCCAGCACTAGGAAGGAAGGAAGATGGCAGGACACAGAAAGGTATATAAGGCATGAGTAAACAGGAAGTCTCTCTCTGGAGCTGAGGAGTTGGTAAGGTGAGGTTGGTTATGGCTTGTTTTGTTTCTCTGATCTTTCAGCTTTCATCCCAATATGTGGCTCTGAGTTTTTTTTTTTGGTTTTTCGAGACAGGGTTTCTCTGTGTAGCTTTGCGCTTCTCCTGGCACTCACTTGGTAGCCCAGGCTGGCCTTGAACTCACAGAGATCCGCCTGGCTCTGCCTCCCAAGTGCTGGGATTAAAGGCGTGCGCCACCACCGCCCGGCTTGAGTTTTTTATTAATAAGACCATTTAAGGTTTATGGTACAGTCAAGTTGATATCAAATTAGCCAGTACACACATATATGTGTAGATTTATAGGAATTTGTTTATATCTGTTTATTTGCTTATATATATGGTCAGTAATAGAAGTGAACTATATGAAAACATATGGCAAATGTGATGTTTATCCTAAATAATCAATACTTACCTCCTATAAACAGCCTTGTATCTAGCATAATATTAAGGAATTCGGTGTTTAGCTGAGTTTGGTGGTACATATTGGTAATCTCAGCACTTGGGAAGCTGAGGTGGAAGGATCATCTTGAGTTCAAGACCACCATGAGCTATAGAGTAAGACTATCTCAGTACCCATCCCCAACAAAAAGGAGAAAGAGAAAAGCCATTTAATATTAACCAGACTTGGTAGCACATACCCATAATCCTAGGCCTTGGGAAGAAGGCAGTCGGAGGTTCAAGGTCATTCTTGGCTGCATAATGAGTTTGAAGCCAGCCTGGGCTACATTGAAATCATCATGTTTTTGTGCAAGGTATTTACTTCCCCAGGTGTTCTGATAATGTGCTTTATAGTGTTAGCTTTTCTTTATAGGCTAAAATGAAGGATTTTACATTGTATTTGATTGTTACATATTTTAGAATAGTACTCTATCTATTTTCTGTTATTCATTTTTTTCTTTTGTCTTTTGACAAAGCATCTTGTTATGTAGCCAAGACTGTCTTGGTCCTTTTTATATATCCAGGCTGGCTTCAAACTCAATGCAATTCTCTTCCAGTCTTCTAAGTGCTGGGATTTCAGGAATGCTGCAGGTAGACCACACTGAGGAACTATTTATTATTTTTTCTCTTTCATTAAATTTATGAATTTTTTTGCATCCTCAAGCTGATTATCTTGGATAATGTGGCCTGGGTAGATATATCTAATATTTTTAAACTAAATTAGATATTTTTGGGGAAGTGGCATTTAGATGACAATGTTATCCCTCATGACACTGTAGGGTATCAGTTTTTCCTATTTATACTGTTCAATTTGATCTTTTGTTTAAGATAGCATTTGCCTTGCCTTTTTTTTTCTTCCTTTCCTCCCTTCCTCTCTCCCTCCTTCTTTCCTTCCTTCTTTCATAGTTCTGTGTATAACTACCCCTGGATAGCCTGGAAGCACTATGTAGGCCATGCTGACCTTGAATTCTCAGAGATCTATTTCTCTTTTTCCCCCAAGTGCTGGGATTAAAGATATGTGCTGCCCTTCTTGGCTAAATTATTAGTTGTTTTTCTTTTTTTCCTCCTCCCACCTCCAACTCCCTTCGAGACAGGGTCTCTATAGAGTCCTGGCTATCCTAGAACTCACTATGTCAATCAGACTGGCCTCAACTCAGAGATGCTCCTGTCTTTGCCTTCCAAGTACTCAGATTAAAGACCTGTAACACCATGCCTGGCTCTGATCTGTTTTTTAATTATGTCATATTATAACAGGCACTCAGGAATTGCCCTTTCTAAAAAGCATTGACTTCTCACTTTGACCCACAAGACCTATCTTATTTCTTTCCTTTTTGTTTGGTGCACTTAAACATGTTAGCCAATCAAGAAGTACCTAATATTAACTAATTTACCGCTCAAAAGCTAAAAACACAGGGATGTCATTATCTTAAACCTGCAGTTGCTGTGGAGCCCAGCAACAGCCAAGTCTCCTGGTGTAGACCTTCCTCCACAGGAGAACATTTATGCTTGAGGTGAGGCCACACCCTTAGGCCACAGCAATTGAATGAAAAAAGGGAGAACTTGACTGCTCCTGGGTATAGTAGAGGAGAAGGTTTATTGTAGCTAAAAGAGAGAGAATAGCAAGAGGCAGAGACATCTGGGAGAGTCTAGGGTAGACATGACCCTGAGCCATGTGAGGAGAGCTGGGAGGGAAAGGGAGTCGGGAGAGAGGAGGACCAGGTGTAACAGCCAAGAGGACAAAAGGATTTTTGGTTGTTTTTGTTTTTTTTTAAAAAGGGATAGGTAACCAAGATGTTTGGATTTTATAGGGAAGAGCTTCTGGAGGAAGGACTGCTCAGCCCCTGGGCTGGAGAGTTCAGGGTAGAAGACAGGGCACACCTTGTAACAGATACTGGGAGAACCTGGATGCCAGGTTGGCTTTGATATGTTAAATAGGCACCTCAGCCATTTTTCCCAGCATTTGAGACTTCCCAGGCAGCCACAGTCATTGGACTGAGGTGAGCACCTCCACTGACATTAGTGGGTCATCCATAGGCCTTTTGTTGGGTTCCAAAACTGTTAACACCAAGCAGCACTCTCATCTGTAATGGAGTAAGAGGTGCTTTATTCTACATCAAATAGGAATGGCTGAGACTCAGGAAAGGTTGAAATTGCCTCAAACAGCATGTTCCTGTTTGTAAGCAATTATAGGAACTTTGTTTGGGTGGAGTAATTTTCAATTTTTTTCTTTTATTTTTGAGATTATATTACATCATTTCTCCCTTCTCATTCCTCCTTCCAAACCCTCTCATATACCCCTCCCTGCTCTTTCAAATTCATCGCCTCTGTTTTCATTGTTGTTACATGCACATGTGTATATACATACATATTCTTAAATATAACTGGGTCAGTCTGTGTAATGTATAAAACATACTTGTATGTATGTTTTCAGAGCTGACTGTTTGGTATTGGACAACCCCAATTGATGTGATCTTCCCTGGGGAAGACTTTCTCCCATTGTCTCTCAGCATTCCTTAGTTGCCTGTAGTTCTTTTACACAGGGTTGGGGCTTTGTGGGCCCTCACCCCCACTTTGACATGCCTATTGTTTATGTTGTTGTCTTTGTTCAGCTCATGTTCAGGCAGTCCTGCTGCTGAGACTTTATGGGTGTAGCTTCTGACATTCCTAGGAGACACAGTCTCACTGCAAACTTCTGATCCTCTGCCTTTTGCAATCTTTACCCCCCTTTTCCACAGTGATCCCTGAGTCTTAGGTGAGGAAGTTGTTTTGTAAATGTATCCATCCCAACTGGGCTAATTACAGGAACTTTTGTAGTCACAGAACAAAAGCAAAGTCTTAAATCAAGGATTTTACCAAATACATTAGTGGGGTATCAGGTGGTTGGGTTATGGTAAAGGAAGGGAAACTCGGCCATCTGTTTCAGATTCTGTCTGATGACATCTTTAGATTTGGGCTTGGAGGAAACCAGTGGTCTGCTAAGAAAATATATCAAAGATTTTACCTATTGTCAGTGGATGTTAGGTCAGATACAGAAGGCGGACAGTGTATGATTCTTGATGGTCAAAGATAACTTTAGTGTGAATCTGAAACATTCCAACCCTCTCCAATCAAGACTTTCTTATCAGTCAATCCTGTGCAATCTATCCCTGGGGTGTGACTTTTTCTGGGAAGTTCAGTTTAACAAGGAAACTCAAGAACATTTACTCTGTTACAAAAGTTCTATGATTATCATATAAAAAGTTCACAGTAACTCTGTGATAAGGGCTGCTGACACTGAAGCCATTTTATAGCTAAGGACATTAAGATTCAAAGTAGATACATGTGCTCTAGAAATGTTCTTAAAAAAATTTAAGGTTACATTATGGGCATGCATGCCTGCAGAGGGGTGTGTGTGTGTGTGTGTGTGTGTGTGTGCGCGCGCGCGCGTGCGCGAGTGCGTGTGTGTATACGCACGCACACACACACACACACACACACACACACACACACACACACACGTATGAGTGCCAGCCAGGGTATATGTGTAGAGGACAACTTCCAGGAATCTGTTCTCTCCTTCCACCATGTAGATCCAGGTCTCAAACTTAGGTCATCAGTGTTGTGTTTTACAAATGGCCCACAGCCTTGGCAGGTGGAGTCAAGGGGCATGGTGGAAAGTCACTCATACCATGCAGGCAGCACCCATGTGGAAAGTTTTATTAAGGAGGGAAGAAGAAGGGAAGAAAGAGAAAACAGACAGGTTCTGAGGAGTGAAGAAGAAGAGAAAGAGAGAAGGGAAGAAAAGGAAGGGAGGAGGTGCACACTTCCTTGTGGCAAGAGAGAAAGGAGAGAGAGAAGGGGAGGTTCTCCCTAAAGGAAGAGGACTTTAAGTAAGATGACCTTGTCAGGATGCTGGGTGGGTGCCCCGAGGGGTGGGTCTGAATGTTAACAGTCAGGCTTCACAGAAGATACCTTTAATGACTGAGCCATCTTGCTTGCCCTAGCATTCTTAACCATTAAAAGATGAATAGTGATGAACTTAAGAACCTAGAGGAGGAAAGACAGCTTGTCTAAGAACTTTTGGAGCATACTAATTAGGTAGTGTTGATCCCAGGGGGTGAGAATGAGACTAATACCACAATTTTGAGCCAAATTTGAAGCAAGCTTGATTTTTATTGGAGTGCATCCAAGAGCTGGCCAGTGACTGCCTCCTACCTCAGGTTAAAGAGAGCAGCCTCAAGTCCATTTCTTGGGCTCCTTTTAAGCAGTAAAATCATGAGTAGTTGCAAAGTAGATTTACTGAAGATAGATAATGGAACAATAAGACAGTACAGGAAAATCTTAAAACACCATGTGGTTGCCATGTGACTAGTGAGGGTTAGGGTGTTTTAAAAACAAATCAAGGTCATGGGTTGGAGCAGGTCAGGCTCCATGTAACAGACTTAAAAGAATGAGTCACAGTTCTTTGTCCTATGTTAACAGTATGGTCAGTGGTCCATTTATATTCTTTGATATCCCATTACCCCCTGTACTTCCATTGTTTGGTTGGTAAAGGGTGCTTAGGGGCTCCTATAATATTGAATGGGTAGCCCCTGTGTCCACCAGAAATTTGTATGTTGGACCCTGGTGGTGAAGGTTACCATAGGCTCCTGGGGGCCTAGTTTGAAGGTGCCTCAACCTCAGTAATCCTCCATAGCTAGTATTGGCTTGGGTTTGGAGGGGGAGTACCTGTTTCTGGCATGGGCATTTATTTTTACAGTGACCCGTTTCTTTCCAGTAGGCTTAGACCTTTTGTAAAGGTCTCCTCTTTTTATCATGGGGTGCATGGGCAGAGTTGAAAGTGGCTGGGACTTGTAGTGCAGCCCTGGTGGCATGCCTCATCTTCTTTACCAAAGATCTTCTTTGCCGTCTTTGTTGTCAGACATCTGGAATATTCCTAATAGTTCTGACCTGTTCTTTCCTGCAAACCCATCCATGTTTTATATCTTTCTATGTATGTTAGGGGCTGACTGAGTAACAAAGACCAGGTTAATTGCCTTGAGATTTGCCAGGTCCTATGGATCTATAGGGATGTAAACCAATATACATCTAGGAGGTGCTCCAAAAAAGCCATCTGGGCCCTGTGTCATATCTGCTACCATAGATAGATTAGTGGGCTTTTGGGCTGCCCATTTTATCCCTTTTGACCAAACCTGGTGGTATTCACCGAGTGACCCCCTTCCTCTCTGTGTGTTGTAGTCACATTGGGTTCTCCATCTTGGCAGAGCATGGTCAGTTGCCTCTACTTTCTGGTCATCAGCCATTGAAGCTACTCCAGGGAGTGCTTCAGTTGCTTTCATTAGAATCCCTTCCCTTTCTTTGGTAGTGAAGAGGGTACAGAGAATCTACTGACAGTCGTCCCACATGGAGAGATGATTGAAAAAGAGAGAGGTCAAGGAATCAGGGTTAGTGCTTAAGGGGTGGGGAATCTGGTTCTTCTAGTTGTAGAGGTCTGTATTGGAGAAAGGGACATACAGCTGGCAATTGTCAGGAAACAGCCATAGGGGAGCAAGGACTGAAGGAGATGCCACCCAGAACCAAGATCGGAGGAGTCAAGATGGCCATATGAGACCTGCCTGGTTGGTGTAGGGAGGAGAAAAGACAGGGAGGCAGGGAAGAGGTGTGTGGCGGGAAAGAAGATGGGAGGAGATAGGGAAGATCTGGTGGGGGAGAAGATGTCGAGGTAGGAAAGAGCTAGGTGGTAGGGCAGTAGTGGGTGCAGACAGCGGGGCACAGTGAGACCATGGTGGGGGGAACTGGGCTTTCAAAGGTGGAGGTTGAGATGAGAAAGGGAATGGGTAAAGATGTTGATATGGAGGGAGGAAGGATTCTTTCTTTTGTGAGTCCTGCAGAATGGTTTTCAGAGGGGCCTCCTGGGTCTGTGCTATAGGCCCATCTGCTTACGATCAGGGCTTGGCCACCTTGCCCATTGTGGACCATACAGACCTTCTCTATGGGGGGCAGGTTGGAAGTTGCTTCGGCCCAAGTCAAGTGTATCATCTAATCTGATCTGGGTGGCCAGACTTACCAAGAGTGACATTCACCAGTACCCAGGCTATCTGAGACTCAAAAGTGCCCTGGGAGGGCCAGTCAACCCCAAATGTGGGCCATTCAGCTTCACAAAAGGCTACTCTTGGTGGTAGGATATCATAATCCTTCTTGACTATAGGGTGGTAAAATTTGTCAAAATACTTTAGAACACAGGTTAGGGCTGTTAAGCTTGTTAGTCTAATTACCCATACTGTCCATCTGTTCAGTCACCCCAAGTCCAAGATAAGCCACTTAACACAGAGAGAACAAAAGAAAATGGAGACAGTAAAAATGAAGGCAAAGCCAAGACATTCATAGACAAGATGTACAAAGACAAGACAAACAAGGCATAAAACCAGACCAAGAACCTCAGGGGGCATTGTGACATTTCGGTTTTTGCACTAAGCAGAATATTTAGGGTCTGTTGACACCCCAACCCAATCCCAGATCGGGATTCCAACAGACCAGACAGACTGCGGCTTACAGGGAGGCTTCTGTAGGTGCTCGCTGCTTTTCTCATTCCGGAAGTTCACTCTGATAGTCCTGGAAACCGAAAGCATGCTTTGGGAGCCTTGGAACTTCTCAACATGTACACCTCCTGAAGCAGCCCTTCAGCCTGGAGTCCCAGAGTGAAGGTCCAGCTTTAGAGTTTGGATGGATGGTCTGATCTTGCTGAGGCCTCCAGAGCATGTTAATCCCATTGGGTGAAAGTAAGATCACTATCACAGCATTGAGCCGATTTGAAGCAAGTTTGATTTTTATTGGAGTGCACCCAAAAGCTGGCCAGTTGACTGCCTCCTAAGTCAAATTAGAGAGAGCATCCCTTGTCCATTTCTTGGGCCCCTTTTAAGGAGTAAAATCACAAGTAGTTGCAAAGCAGGTTTACAGAAGAGAGACAATGGAACTGTAAGGAAGTATGGGAAAATTTCAAAAAACCATCATGTGGTTACGGAGGGTTAGAGTGCTCTCACAAACAAGTTAAGGTCATGGGTTAGGACATGTCAGGCTCCAGGAAACAGACTTAAAAGCAGAAACTCAGCTCTTGTAGTATATGGCAACTTATTTTTAACAATACAGTGTAATGTCTCCTGCATTCAAAATGGAGTCAGGCAGATTCCTCAGTAGATTATGGATATTCTGGCGAAAATATACTGTTTCTTCTTCCTATGCAATGCTTCTGTTTATAGATGTATGATACTACCTGGCTATCCTTTAATTCTACTCAATTTTGATACTTCCTAGAGCTAGCAGTTTTCTATTTCACAGGTCAGAGGCCCGGTCCACAATGCTACCTACGTTTCAAATGCTAGTTCCTCACAAGGTCTCCCTTACTTCTATTGTATATAAGTCAGATTCCTACAACTCCCCCCTCAGGTCTGATCATCTCAAGGAAATGTGTGGCAGATATGCCCAGTTTATCATATGGGATATTTATTATTGAGAATAGAAATGAACTGTCAAATGAAGAGTACATAGTGCAGGGTCTTGAGTGTAAGACTTCTCTATGAAGCTGTGATACCATCTAGGAGTTCAGCAATGGTTGTTCATTTTCATTTGTTCATTAAGGACAAAAAGTCAGTCCAAAGCAAAGCCAAAGTTTATTCAAAGAGGACAATTTTATAAGAGTTTAAAAGAAAAATCCCAAAGTCAAGCTGTAATATCAGCAGCTACCTTAGGAGGAGAGTGGAGGCAAGAGAAAAGCCATGCCACTTGAGTTAAGCTAGCTTGGAGGTCAGCCACATGGTGGGCAAGCAGCCTCATGACAAGGAGGGAAGCTTTAGAGAAAGGAAGTCTAAAGAACCAGAAAAAGCGTACCTGGGTTCTGGCCAGCATCAGAAAGGAAGAGACAAGAAGAGAAGAGAAGGTTACGTACCTCAGGACCCAGGAAGACAGACAGACAGACATAGCTGACCTTCATGAACCTCATAGGGGCTGGTGGGGACTGTGCTGGGCAAGGGCTTGGGTCTGGGAAGGACAAGTTCCTGAAACAGTTGTAAGGAGCCATTCAAAAGGAAGGAATAGATAATCAGGAATGGTTTTGATTTAATTATATTAAAACTTGTGTAGCTTTAAAAATCTACAGTACTGATGGTTCAGCAGGTCAAAGGGCTTGTTTAACTACACAAGCTAGATGACCGGAGTTTAATCCTCTAAGCTCATGATAGGAGGAGAGAACTGACTCCTGAAAGTTGTTCTGCCTTCCACATGTCTGCTATGGCATGCATCTGCCCATACTGACACGCGCGCACGCACACACACACACACTATATATAAATATTTATATATTATATATATTTGTGCCTTTTCATAGTACTTGTGTGTTTATTAATTAGTAGTCAGTGGCTGCCAGCAAAAACAGGAGATCCTGCACTGTTCTGCTGTCTGTTGCAGTTGAAATTCTTTTCTGAAACCTCCCCTCAGGTGAAGCTGGAGTTTCTGTGCTACAGAAAAGAGTTCCAGGATATGTGGATACAAAGCAAAGTTGGACTTTATTAAGATTTTTAAACATAGACTTAAGCTCAGTCATTAAATGAGAGAGACATGTAATAGAAAGAAGGATAATAATATCTCCCCCCCCCCCCCCGTGTGTGGGTTCCAGTGAGGGATAGGGAAGGGGATTAAATTATGTGTTAGTAATGGCTCTTTATGATTTTTGTGGTTTCTGAAGTTATATTGTTTAACGATTTCAATGGTTGAGTGAGATGCTTTGGTGTGCTCATTCTTATCTAAGGAGTTTTCCCTTAGTAATGCGATTATAAGGTGGGTTTTAGATGCTGGTTATCTTCATCATGAACTCAGTCACTTAAATAATCAGTAACAGATGAAGATAACCTGGCTTGTGTTAGTGCATTCTGTGTATAGTGAGACATTTTACAGTAGAGCTCTTTCTGAATTGTTTTAAGAAATGCTGATCATGAAACTTTTTGAAATTTATCATCAGGCCAGTGGTGGCAGAGTCAACGTGGAACTATGTTTCGTGGTGTTCTGGGAAAGGCTTTTCGACTTGCTGGCTATACCATTCAGTATGGGTGTATAGCTCATTGTGCTTTTGAATACGTTGGTGGTGTTGTCATGGTAAGTTTCTACATTCAGGAATTTCAATTTAAAATACAAATTTTTTAATGGAACAAGACATGGTTTTTTAAAAACTTTTGCTTGAAGTCATTTCATGAAAATTAAAACATAAAATCTTTCTAAATATTGGATATAAGAGGGTATATTTGGAACTAGGTGTAGTGACACACACCTATAATCTGGAAGCTGAGGCAGTGGACCATGAGTTCAAGGGTAAGCTGGGCTCCATACTGAGTTCAAGTCCATCTTAGGATACATAATTAAGACTCTGTCACAAGTACCCCTACTCAATCCCTCCACAGCCACAAACCAAAACAAACTTTGTCTCAAAAACAATCAGGGCCAGTGAAATGGCTCAGCAGGTAATATGCCTGCCACCACCAAGTCTCATACCCAGGACACACATGGTGGAAAGGACTGATTTTCACAAGTTGTCCTCTGACCTCCATGGGCACTCTGGCAAGTACAAACATTTGCACATATGCTTATGCATGCGGTTGCATACACACATACACACACACACACACACACACACACACACACACACACACTCTGTAAATAATAAAAACCAAACAAGCAAAAACAGTATGTTTGCATCAGCACCAGAATAAAATATAAGAGCTATTGAATTCTTACTTTTATGTTTTGTATTTAGCAGGGCACAAACAGTCCTCTTGATAACCTGATTATAAATAGTTATCATCTGAGTGCTCTTTGTGCTTTCTAAAATATGGTTGATGCTGTAAACTTGTTACCTTACATTGTCTTTTGCACGTGTGTGAGGAATTCATTCTACTCAAGAAGAAAATGCCAGGCTCGGAAAATTAACTCATTCCAGATCCCACAATTAGTAAGTAAGAGAGGCAGAATTTCAACACAAATTTGTCTGATTCTAAAAACTACTTATAACTATCAAGTTTGTAATTAAAGCAAATGATTATTCTGCTAAGATTAGTAACAAAGTATTAAATACTGGCTCTTTCCCCAAGCAATGGTTGTTCTCAGTATCACATCACAAATCTGAAATCTCAGAATTTCCAAATCTTTGCCATGTAAATGAAACAATATTTGGCTGACTGAACAGCTGACAGTTTTATTTGGGGGGGGCTGTTGTTTTAATATTTGTTTTACCCTAAAATTGTTATTATAATAACCCTTATTTGAGCTGAAGTGAAGGATATAAATGTATTTAGCTAATACTCCTTCCATTAAGTCTTGACAATGACATTATTACTTCTAGAAGTAGCAAACCTAAACTTCATTGTTATTATTTTATTTAAGTGTCCCATTATTTTTCCCTAAGTAGAAAGTTTTGAGTAAAAGGTTGGATTTAGAGATAAAGTGATAGAGTAGATGAAGACTGTGTTGTTTTTATTAAGTGGCAATCAGTATTCCAGAATTAGGCATATATCAAGATTGTTCTTTTCAGGCATACAGACATGGATATCTTTAGAGTATATTTCATTGTGTTGATGGTTTTCAGTAGATAATATAAGCTACAGCCCCATCATACTGAGAAAGCATTTTCTTGGACAAGGATATCAATTCTTATAGAATGAATGTTGCTTTAAAAAATTGCCACAATGGGCACCAAGTGATGTTTGAGAAAACCAAAGAAGTCCATCATTCATGCAACAAATACATAACAAGCATTAACATTATGCTAAGTACTCTTCTTGATGATGGAAACTTACGTAGCTGGGAAACTGAGACAAAGTCCAGTCCTCCAGTGGAATTTAGTGTCCTCTAGGGTGGCCAAAAATTAGAAGCAGAGACATGTTACTTTGTGTGTATCTTATAAAGTTCCAGCAAACAATTATAATATTGTCTGTTTACAGAAAGAATATTTACCCAATTCCTTTTCTTTTAAGCCTGCCCAAATGATTTCTGTTAAATTTAAAGAGACTTGAACTCAGAAGATTACCTTGCTTTTCAGTGTTCTGGACCATCAATGGAACCCACAATTCAAAATTCAGATATTGTCTTTGCAGAAAATCTTAGCCGACATTTTTATGCTATCCAAAGGTAAATTTCTATCAAGACATAACTATAGTGACATATATAAAGTGTGTTTTTCTGTAATTTCTAAATATTTTAATAGTCAACATGTACAGTGTCTGTGGTCACAGTGTCTTTTCCCTTATCATCCAGAGCAGTTAGCAGATGTGAAAGTCTTGTTCTCTTTATAGGTTCCTGAAGTGTTTTAAGGCAGGAGCAAGGGCCTCATGGACTGTATTGCTCACCACATCAGAGTTCTAGTTGTTTTGTACTTTGATTGACAACTGTCCTGTTTCTTCTTTGTACAGAGACATAGTAACTATTCATTGATTTGTAGGTTATGGCTTTGTGTGTTCCTAAGATTGAAGAATTTGGCCTAATGTGGTTCTTCAGATTGATTAATTATTAAGTTGAGTAACTACTTGGCAAATACTGTTTGTTACTAAATTTTCCAAAACACTGTTCCAAATAGTGGCTCAAAACCTTGTGCTACTGTTTATCTCAAGGGACACTATGAGTTTGAGTTCCTTTTGAATGGATATCAAATATTAGTAACTTAGTATATTTTCTAAACTGTACCTCTCTAAACATTTTTATAGAATTAGAAAAGTCTGTGCCAGCTTTTATCTCCTTAGCCTCCAGACAATTCCCACTAGTGGTGTTTGGGGTATAAATGAGGGTTAGGCACTTGTTCCTTTGTTGTAGCCCATTTCCCATTATGGAAAAATAAAGAGCAGCATAGGGCTGTTCTTTCCTTTGACTGCACTGTTGCCTGCTCTTGATGCTGTTTACAAAACTCTTCGTCAAGCTGAATGGCTTACTAGGGTCCCAAGGAAGTTGTTCACATCTTTTACCTGTGATAACTTCAAGAAACATACTTGTAGATTTGGAATTGTAAATTAAAACTTACACAAAAGGCTTACTTATCTCCATTTGCTTTTTGACTTTTACCAAAATAGCCCAGTGACTGACCTTCACTATAGCTTGAAGACAAGCTGCTGCTGAATGCCAGTGACATGATAACTCTTAAATGTCCTTAATAGTGTGCTGGGCTGGCTGTTAAATAAATATTGCTGTGTTGTTTTATTTAAAATACTCTTAGCAATCAGATGAGTAATATAAATAAGTACATTCAGAAAATTAAGGTTCTTTGAAGATTTCATTTAGTGCTCCATTTATTCTGGAGTCTCATTAGTGTGTCATGTACTTAGAATCTGGAATTAATGAGAAACAGGCAAAACGTTTAGAACAAGGTAGTAGCTGATACTGCTCCTTTGGGAATATTACTACTGCCTTATTCTGTTTGCTGCAGCTTAGAACTGAGACTTCAGTGGGATGAACTTCTGACCCTTATTGATGGCTCCTTATTTAGAAGGGGAGAGCAGACTTCTCTTTTATGTAAGAATAAAAGTCTGCACATGTGGTATCTAAAGTACACAGGTCTCTTTGCCTCTCCCTTCAGGGATTCCTCTTACTTGAGACAATCAATCTCCTATTACTAATTCGTGCAACAAATAGCTAATGGGCATTGACTTTATAAGATATGTTGTACACTATAGCAATGATACAATGAGTGAGGCATCGGATTTGAGCAGCTCACCATTTAGTAGGCAGAAAGGATGTTTATGACTATTTTTAATTTTAATAATTTGTTTTTGGAATTTTGAGATATGGTAGCCTATGCTAGCCTAAAACTTACTATCTAGTCTAGACTGGTTTCATGCTTGTAGTGATCCTCCTGCCTCAGCCTCCCAAGTTCTGGGAATCATAAAGCACCACATCAAAATAACTATAGTGAGAAAGGAAATTTCAAGTTCTGGTTCTGTTATTTAGTGGGTTTTAAAAGTCCTTTTAAAGGAGGCAAGAGTTCAAGGAGTATCTTTTTAGATGCAGACTTTGTTTTAAGGGTGATAGTGATTGTTGTATCAAGTAACATAAGCTGCATAAGCACCCTTGAAAATGATTTCTTTCAAAGACACACTAGATTGGTTTTCATAGCTCAGAAGTCTTTGCAAAATTTTTCATGTGAACAGTTCCACTGATGTTTCAAAAGAAAACAATGCTTTTTTGGTCTAATTATTGAACTGAATGGCTTGATACCATTCAGCTTTAGAAAGAAAGGCCTCATGGTGTGGTTTTTGTCAATACTAACTTCTGTGTTGCCGGTAAAATTCTGATAAAGTGGTGTCCTTCATTCTTTTACATAAAAATCTGCCAATGAATTCCTCCTTGATTTTAGCTGTTAGGGAAAATTTTGTCTTACCTTCCCTTAAACCTAATTTTAGTCATGGTAACTAATTAATCTTATCTTTTGTCCTTTTCTTGTTGCTGGGACCAAACCTGGGGCCACCTGTATTCCAGACAAGCCACTCTATTATTGAGCAATATCCACAACCTTCTTACTTTGGGGTGGGGGCTGTCAAAATCCTTAGAAGTTGTTGAATGCTTACAGTATAGCAGTATTCTTGTTTCTTTATTCTTTTTTCTATTTTAGTTTATTGGGACAGAGTCTTGTCTTGTAGCCCAGATTCACCTTCACCTGACTACATAGTCCAAGTTGGGCTTGAACTTCCCTTAGCTTCTCAAATGCTGGGATAATGCAAAGTGGGATTTAGCCAAGTGCTTTGCCTTGGCTAGCCCAATGATTAGGTTTTTTAATTATAAGCTTCCCTTTATTATTATTATGGATTTTTATGATATTTTGGAATTTGTATCTTTCATTATAAATAACATCAAAGTATATAAACTATATCTGGAATCACATACAATTAGTAAATATGTCAAATATTTAAAAATGTTAGCACAATTCATATATTCCTTGTTTTATACACAAAAAACCATTACATTCTCTTTGGTTGGGAGAGGTATGCAGGTATAGATGTTTTGAAACATAGTTTATGTAACTGTGATCGGCTTTGAATTTGCTTTGTAGTTTATATTAGCCTCCAAATTATAATTCTTCCCTTATTTATTTTTGGGATTACAGGCATGCACCACCATGTCAGGAATAAAACCTTTATTTATTCATTTATTTTTCTCTTCCCATGTAGAATATTACTTCTTACGTGACTCAGGCCTTCTATAAGTAGCAAGAACTAATATTACTTTTACATATTTGAAATCATATCCTACTTTATAGTATATGTTTGCTTAGCTTTTAGTGTTTTATTTGGTTGTGTCTAATTTTCCCTCAAATGTAAGTCTATACTATAAATTATGACTTAAATGAATTATATAACTTACAAAGTGTTATTCTATAATTTTTGAACTTTTAAGAAATAGGTGACATTTCTTTATTTTTAGTGCTCTAGAGTCAACTACTAATAGCTTTCGTTTGTAATTATTTGGACACAGAAATAACACATAGTGGATATAATTCTTATGAGATTATTATAAACTATCAGTAATTTTATATGGAATTCTTATGACTCCAATTAGGTTCTGACCCTAAATTCAGTTAAAATGGTTTCCAAACATGATTAATGTATGGCAGGGTCAATGTATAATAGGATAAAAGGTGTGTATTTCTTTAAGTTGCTTTATAAAATTGTTAAAGCAGTCCTATGTATGTGTGTAATAATGCTGATACTTCTTTTCCTTTTTTCCCCCTTCAGAGGTGACATTGTAATTGCAAAAAGCCCAAGTGATCCAAAATCAAATATTTGTAAAAGAGTAATTGGTTTGGAAGGAGACAAAATCCTCACCACCAGTCCATCAGATATCTTTAAAAGCCGTAGTTATGTAAGTAATATATCAATTATGTCATTCTTTGATATTATGGTTGATTAATATTAACTGAATACACTGAGAAAACAAAATGATCTTTCAGAATGTTTGTATTGGGCTGGAGAGATGGCTCAGTGGTTAAGGACACACACTGTTCTAGAGGACCCAAATTTGAGCCCCAGCACCCAAATCAGGTTACTCATAACCACCGATAACTCCAGTTCCAGGAGGATCCAACATCTTTGTCCTTTTCAGACACAGGCATTCACATGCACATACTCACACACCCACACATATACACATTGTAGTAGGTGTTGCAACTCTGGTGGAAGGGTATCCTGACTGCTGGGGAAGTCAGACTATACCTGGAGCTGCTAGGACACCTCTGGTGGCTGGAGCTGCAATGGGACAGCTCAGCTCTGGAGGGAAAGGTGTCCTGACTGTTCGGGGGTCAAGCTATACCTGGAGCTGGGGTGCAGTGTGGGATGGTCTCCCCACAGGATAGAGCAATCCTGCTCCTCTCCTGGAGAGCCCCTACAACTGAGCTTTGCTCAGCTTCCTTAAGGGGGCTTCCCAGCAGAGCTCTGCTTCTTCTCTCAAGCCCAAGATGTTCCTTCTTTTGCTTCACTCTGCTAAAGGTGAAACCCCTGCAGAAATGTAGCAGTCTCCTCAGACTCCTGCGAAAAGTTCTTACTTTTTCTGTTCCACCTTGCTCAGTCCCCTAAGGGACATCTCACCTAAGTTCTTCTGTTCAGCTCCACCTTGCTCAGTCCCCCCTAAGGGAACATCTCTGCCAGGTTTATTCTGCTCAGTCCCCTAAAGGACATCTTAGCAAGATTCTTCTTCTCTGTGCTAGTGAATGAAGATCTTCATCCAAGACTCCTTTGAGAAAAAGATTTATTTGGGAAGGAGTCCTAGAGAGTAGTTGCCTCTACCACAGTGGGAAAGGACAAAACAGGCAGGATGGTTTATATAGTGTTTCTTAGGGGTGGAGTTTCTCCACGGAGAAGATTTTCTGTTCAGGGATTGGTTAGTTTTTCCTGTCCAGGGATTGGTTAGTTTCTTTGGTCAGAGGCAGAGATGGCTCTGATTTCAGAGCCAAACTGTGTTTCTTTCACTGGCCTTTTTTTGCTTTTTGGCTCTTATTCTAAGGCCAGGGCATATTTTTCACTGGCTCTGGTTCTAGGGACCAAGTGTGTTTCTTTGGCACTGGTTTCAGAGTCAGGGAATGTTTCTTTGGTTCTGGCTTCAGTGATAAAGTGTTTCTTTCACTGGTTCCTGTCCCAGATACAGGCTGTGTTCCTTTTACTGTTTCTGGGTTTCAGGGTCAGGGTGGGTTTCTTTACCTGGCCCCTTTTCCCTACACATAATTAAAAATAATAATTTTAGATGTTTATATTAGCATATATTAATTGTATGTTTTACAGTGGGTCTCATTGTGATCTCTTCATACATGTACATGATACACTTTGGTGATCTTCATCCCCCATTACACCCGCCATTCCAGCTAATCTGCCTTTTCTTGCCTTTGAGTTTCACTTCTGCTTTCCTGTTTGTTGTTGGTAGTGGTGATCCAATGAATTTCGTAGGGTTTCTTATAAGAGCACAAGTAGGTGAGAAGTTATTTTCTCCCAGTGGCTACCAATAGAGAAACTGTCTTTTCCCACCACTGCTTCATCAACTATTAACTGCCAATAGCTCTTCAGGCAGGATTGAGCCTTATGAAATCCTCCCCACTTCACGACAGGGTATAAATGAACCCAGTTTTGAGCAGGTCTCATCAGGTAATCATAGCTTTTGTGAGTTCAAGAGTGAATAGCCATTTGATATCCAGAAAAGTGTCCCATAGCACTCTACCTCATCCTCTGGCTCTTATATTCTTGCTGCCTATTGTATGATACTTTGTTTGTGTTCTCACAAATAAAGCTTGCCTGGAGATCAGAGGGTGGAGCTAGCAACTGGTTAACCATAGAGGCCAAGCAGTGGTAGCATACACCTTTAATCCCAGCATTTTGGAGAAGGAAGCAGGAAGATCAGGAGTTCAAGGCCACCCTGGGCTACCTGAGATTGACCCAATCTAAAAGAGAAACAGCTGGCCGGTGGTGGTGCACTCCTTTAATCCCAGCACTGGGGAGGTGGAGACAGGAATATAAAGCGGGTGGGGACAGGATCTTGTCCCCATTCTGTCTGAAGATTCATAGAGGTAAAAAAGTTTCTAGTGGCTGCTGCTCTGCTGCTCTGCTTCTCCAGTCTTTGAGCTTTCACCCTAATATCTGACTCCAGTTTTTTATTTAATAAGACTAATTAGGATCATGTGTCCTCTCTATGATATTTCCTGAGTCTTGGAGGAGGGGATGGTGTAGATGTCTCGTTTATGGTTGAACATTTGACATTCGCTTATTCTCAATGCTTTGACCAGCTGTGACTTTCTCTAGTAACTGGTGATCACTAAGAAAAAAGCATCTCTGATCAGAGCTGACAGTTCTAACATATGGGCATGTCTTAGTTAGTGTTCCTGTTGATGTGATAAAACACCATAATCAAAAGCAGCTTGGGAAGAAAGGTTTTATTTCAGCTTACAATTCCCAAGTCAGATGCCATCACTGAGGGAAGTCAGGGAGAACTGAAGCAGAGTGAAGGAACATGAAAGAACACTGCTTACTGGCTTGCTCCTAATGGATTGCTCACCCTGCTTAATTATTTAGGACTACCTGCCCAGGGTTGGCACTGCCCACAGTGAACTGGGCCCTTCCACATTAATCATTCAAGAAAATGCCTAGTAGACTTGCCTATAGAGTCTTAAGGAGGCATTCTCTCTCAATTGAGTGACCTCCATCTTGTGTTAAGTTGACATAAAACTAACCAACACAGGGCATAGGCATAGGCATAATTATTTGGAGGGCAAACAAACAAACATTTTAGAGGTAATCGAAATGGACATATCATGCCCATTTAGCAGAATAACAGCTGTAGTTCCCCCTGTGGCCCATGACCTTCTAAGTCACGGGCTTTTGATCAGGTTGGCAGCAACTGAAGTGAATTCTGTCCTGCAGAACTGACCTCAAATCCGGTTAGAAAGCAGTTGGCTGCCTCCACAACAGACTTGCCATGAGTATTCCAGTGGGCACATCGTGCTTGGCCAGTCAGCAATGTTGTAGGGAAAGAATCTTTCTTTGTATTTTGAATTTAGAAAAAAATAATTTCATCAAGTAGAGTTTAAGTATATCAAAAACATCCTTCCCTGATATTTCACATATTTTAGTTTTTTCTAAAATCCTATAGAATTTCCTCAATTTGAAGTGAAACTGTGTCCTTACATAGTATTAAAGTGTCTGGAGATACTCATTACATAAGAAATACTAGTACTGTATAGCAGTATATGTTAAAAATCCTTATGTCAGATACCACCTTCACTAGTGGCCAAGGTGAACCTTCATCTGTATCAAGACATACCAATATAATGTAGATCGAAACACAAAGAAGGACATCTAACTTTTTGACACTCTTCTCAAACAATAACAACAAAGCAACTTAATTCTAATCAAGAAAAAACATCAAAATGTGAATTGAGATCATTCTAGGATACAGTTGACTAGTGCATCTCAAAAATGTCATCACAGGTGTGGTGGCACATGTACGTGATCCCAGCACTGGAGAGGCTGAACAGGAGGGTCTCTAGTCTGAGTTCATTGTGACCCTGAAACTACATAGCTGGACTCTGCCTTACAGTAGTCAGAAGGGGTGACAGGTCAAGGTCACACGAAACCAAGAACAACTGAGAAACTTTTAGATGAGAGGGGTTGAGGAGACAGATGCCTAAGAACAGCATACTGTCTTTTGTCTCCTGGGCAACTTGAAATGAATGATAAACGGCGCTGGTGGTGGCGCTGGTTACTGCGAAAAGGTCCTGAGTCACGAGCCACGGCTGCCTAGTAGCAGAGAACTTTACTGGGGCGGGGGCGGTACAAGAGAACCAGACCTGGGAAAGGAGTACGTGCGTGCGGTGAGAGGGAAGACTGTGGGGAAGAGAAAGAGCAGAACAGAGAGAGAGAGAGAGTGGGGGTCTGAGTCACAGCTCTTAAGATGCAGATGGACTTACAGAGCCACGCCACGCATGCGCAGATTATGTGACCACACTGCACCACATGATCACCAGCACACACTAATGACGTAAGAGGAAAGACCCTTTGTTTAACTCCTGAACTGTGCATGTGTGGTCATGCAGCCGGAGTGAGGGTGGAATTCTAACACAACTAGGCTGCCAAGAATGCTCGAGTTTGCAATCCTGCTGAGTCAGCCTTCTAGGAAGCTGGGATTACAAGCATGGATCCTTGCTTTAGAAAGTTCTTCCTTTTATTAAGAAAATGTAGCAAAATCAAATGAAGTCTTAGCTTAGTCTTTTTAACTCTTTAAACATTTATGATAGAAATTGCATCTAATCAACTTCTCTCCACATGCAATAAAGTGCACAAGGGGTAAAATTGAAGAATGACAAGCAGATGTACTGTGTTGGTTCTTTCCCCAAGTCATACGGCTGTTACTACACAGCTTAGGAGAAAAGATATGATGGCCCCATTCTTTACTCAGCATATACTCTGCTTTGATAACTAGAGCTTAATTTTCTACTTTAAATTTCATGTGTTGCTATCAAATTATACAATTGTCATGTCTGTTCAAACCAGCTTTACCTCTATTCATCCTCTTTGTAAGCTAATAATTGAAGTTCATCTTCATCATTGTTCCTTCATTTTGAACCATGATAGCTTGATTACGCTATTGAGAGAGCTTGCCCAATAGTCTATTAATCCATTATTTACCATTGATAGTGGAGTCTGGCTCAGCCATGTAAAGGATTTTTGACATATATTGCTATAGATCTAGACACGGAGTAATTGTTAGCTGATAGGGATGATGTGAAGATGATAGCCTGGTGTCAGGTAATTCGTTTTTCTGCTGTGGCTTTCTTTATGAACATTGTATCCTTTTATTCTTCAAAACTGTCAATATGTCATATGCTTTTATCCTCACATGACTATTCTCATACCATGAGGTTTTCTAGTGATATCTAAGTTGTTTTAGCAAAAGAATCTACCTCAGATCAGAAAGAGTTTTGTCAAGAGACAGAACAAAAAAGGCATCCTTATTATGTTCATAAATACTTCAATTTATGTATGCTGGTTTCTTTGTTAGTCACTAGAATATGAATATCAGGGCTAAAAGGTTTAGATCAAAAATCCCTGTTCTAAGTAATCAGAGGAGACAACCAGAGGATTATAAAATGCGAAGTTTTTGAATATTCTACTTAAGGAAAATGTTTATCAAATTTTTATATGTCCAATGAATGAGCAAGTTAGAGGGCATTTTTTTTTCCAAGAGTGTTTCATTGACTTTGGTGTTTCTAAGTGCAGGGTACACAACTGAAATAATGTGGTAACGTTTATTCTGCATTTACTTAGTATTGCTGAAACTCTTTAGAAGGACACATTTATTTAGTCACTAAAAATGCAACCCAATTAAGTAGGTAGCAGCAATATTCGTCTGATAGAAAAACTATGGCAATTAAATAGGTAGTGGTAGTATTTGTCTGACAGGAAAACTATACAGTGGGGAGTTAAATAGATCACCTATTTCTGACAGGAGTTGTGTTTCAAACACTAGGAGCTTGACTCAAGATATATACTCCCTCCCAAGTCATTACACTTCTCAGAATAGGCTCTACTTACCTATTATTTCAACTCCTATCTTCGTAAATTCTTCTTTTTCTTAAATATATGTATCTATGCTGTTTAAAAAAGGAAAAGAAATTATTTATGATCAGGAACAGTATTGGTTCTTCAAGAGAAGCGAAGTTTTTTTGTTTGTTTGTTTTTAGAGTTTATTTTTATTTTTTACTCATGTATCTATGTGTGATTGTGTGTTGTGTGCATAAGGGCCCTAGAGGAGGCCAGAAGGAGTTGGGTCCCCTGGACGTAGAGTTACAAGTGCTTGTGAGTTGCTTGTTGTGGGTGCTGGGTACCAAACTAGGTCCTTTTTAAGAGCAGAAAGCACTCTTAACCACAGAGCCATCTTTCCAGCCCCAGAAGCCAGTATTTTTTAGGGTTTTCTCCTTTTCAGGTTTTCCAGGCTCAAGAATTGCACAGTTATTACAGAACCACTTGAGCAAGTATGTTTCATTGATCAAGTGATTTGTAACAAAAATTCATACATGTTATAGAATACTCTGAAAACATACCTCAAACTGCTTGTGAAGTCTGCCCCTCTAGAATATTGTTTCCTTTTGGGCTATCTTGGGAGTACACTAGTGCTGTATTTTATGGAGTAGCTTTCTTCATTTTACCTATGCATTCTTTTATGAAAATCATTCATAAGATGTCAGTGAAACTGTACAGTGTTTTCAGTTGGCAGCAAAAACATTTATTCTATTATGTTGGTGATTCAGATAGCAAAACCCCAAATTGTCACTCGAGCCTAGAATATACTATGTGGCATACAAGAGAAGTAGTATTGTTTGTAAGTTTGGCAAAAATTGATATAAGCAAATCCTTGGTTAAATTATATGGACCCATTTTATTTTAGAGTTCTAAAGGACTATTGAACTTTCTAGCTAGGGTATGCATTTATTTTTGAGAAAGGGTCTCTGGTGACTCAGTATAGCCTACCATAGCAGAGGCTGGCCAGGAATTCGTGTTCTTCCTGCCTTTGGTTTTAGACTTTTATCAAATACAACCTCTTTTCTGAACTCAAGAATCTTGTTTATTTAATATCTCCACATTCATAAGTAGTGATCATCTCAAACTTAGTATTTCCAAAACTAAAAATCTTTATTTTTTTGGCCCATCAGGTACCTCCCTCTACATCTCAGCTGTAGTAACCATCCTATTTTTCTGTAAGTCTTAAAGTTTGGACTCATCTTTGAGTCTTCCTCTTTCACCTTACAGTCAAATCCATTAGAAAGTTGTGGTATAACTTCTAAGAATAATCAGGTTCAAGTTGTGTCTTGACACTGTCACTGCTATTGTGCTCATGCAAGACAAGCTGACCTTTGCTGCTGTTGCTGTTGCAGTGATTTCTGAACTGCCATCTTTAAAACTCTTCCCATGTTCTTGCTTTTCTACTCCTTCATGGGATATTCCCCAGACAGTAGCTGAATCGATCCTTTTAGCTGCTGAATCCTTTTAAGAGCAGCTGTCATCCCTCTGCTCAAAGACCCTCAGGTTCCCTTTCTTGATAAAATTGATTGGCCTTAGCAATGCCTACAAAGCCCACCAGTTCTTCCCCTGCTGCCTTTCTTGTAATTAAAGTTTTATTGGAACATAGTGATGCTCATTCATTTATATATTGTCTGTGTTTACCTTTACTGGAATAATAGAGTTGAGTAGTTGACAGAGACCATATTGTGCAACCTCAACTATTTACTCTCCAACTCTTTTTTTTTTTTTTTTTTTTCCCGAGACAGGGTTTCTCTGTGTAGCTTTGGTGCCTGTCCTGAATCTCACTCTGTAGACCAGGCTGTCCTCGAACTCACAGAGATCCGCCTGGCTCTGCCTCCCAAGTGCTGGGAATAAAGACCTCCCAGCTACTCTCCCAGCTCTTAACAGAAGTTTGCTGGTGCCTACTCTAGATACAGGTTTTAATGTCAGAGAACTCTTGATTGTTGCTGATTATTCAGTATGCATCTATAATTTGAGATCTGTTAGCTACTATCAGAATCCTTGGGTTTTTTTGTTTTTGTTTTTCTTTTTAAGACAGGGTCTCACTAAGCATGGTGGCTCATGCATATAAACTCTGCATTTCAGAGGTAGAAGCAGGAAGTTGAAGGTCATCCTTGGCCATATATGGAGTTCAAGGCCAGCTTGGAATACATGAGACCCTTTCTCAAAAACCAAACAATAATAACAACCCCCCTCACTCCTCCAAAGACAGGGACTCATATAGCCTCTGCTAGCATTGAACTTGTTTTGTAGCCAAGGTTAGTCTCAAAACTCCCGATTCTCCTGCCAACACATCCTGTCTTAGTTAGGGTTTCTATTGCTGTAAAGAGATACCATGACCATGACAACTCTTAAAAAGGAAAACATTTAATGGAATGGCTTACAGTTTCAGAATATCAGTCCATTATCATCATGGTGGGACATGGTGGCATGCAAGCAGACATGGTGCTGTAGAGGAAGCTGAGAGTTCTACATCTTGATTGTAGGCAACAGGAAGTGGTCTATCTTATAGGGCATGGCTTGAGCATATATGAGACCTCAGAGTCCACCTCCACAATTACACACTTCCTCCAAAAAGGCCATACCTCCTAATAATACCACTCTCCCTTTGGGGGCCGTTTTCTTTTAAACTACCACATTCCACTCTCTGGCCCCCAAAGGCTTATAGCCATTTCATAATGCAAACAGAAATACATTCAATCCAACTTCAAAGTCCCATAGTCTATAACAGTCTCAAACTTATTTAAAAGTCTAAAATTCATGCCGGGCGGTGGTGGCGCACGCCTTTAGTCCCAGCACTCGGGAGGCAGAGGCAGGTGGATCTTTGTGAGTTCGAGGCCAGCCTGGTCTACAGAGCGAGATCCAGGAAAAGGCGCAAAGCTACACAGAGAAACCCTGTCTCAAAAAACCAAAAAAAAAAAAAAGTCTAAAATTCAAAGTCTCCTCTGAGATTCATGTGATCTCTTAACTGTAATCCCCTGTGTAAAGTCTAAATCAAAAAGGCAGATCCCATACTTCTAACATTTAATGTCACAGGATATACATTACCATACCAACACATAGCGAAGACAACATAGTGGGGAAATACTGAACCAAAGCAGGACTGAGAAACCAGCTCTGCAAACTCCAAACTCTGCATCTCCATGTCTGGTGTCAAAATGCTCTTCATATCTCCCACTCCTTTCAGCTTTGATGATTGCTACGTCATGCTTCTTTCTCTTGGGCTGGCTCAATTCCCTGTTGGCAGCTTTCCTTGGCAGGTATCCCACAGTTCTAGCGTCTCCAACATCTTGGGGTCTCCAAGGCAATCTAGGCTTCACCTTCACAGCTTCATGCAGTGGCCTCTCTAGGCCTCTATTCAGTGACACTCCTGGCACATGCCTGGCCTCAGCAACTTTGGAGGAATATTCCATAATCCCTTTTCTTCTATTCTTAAAGCCAGAACCACGTGGCCAAAACTGTCAAGTTCTGCTGCTTACTGGGGCTGGAACATGGCCCCCTCGTTCAATTACATCTTCACCAGCATTCTGTTTTCAGTAGTTTTCTTCACTGCCTAAGCTTGACCGTCCTGGAACTTGCTCTGTAGACCAGGCTGGCCTCAAGCTCAGAGATCTGCTAGCCTTTGCATTCTGAGTGCCAGAACTAAAGATGTGCACCACCACCATAACTGGCTCTAAATTTTTCTTTAATTCTTAGCTGGGTGGGATCTTGCCCAGAGGTCACCACTCCCTTTCTTCCATTTCTTAATCTTTTTATCTTTTTATCTCCTTGAACATAGAACTTAGTTCTATTTCACTTTTTGGTGTTCCTTTTCTTCTTAAATTTTACTTATTGTAATTTACCCTGCTCCGCTTCCTCCTTTTCATTATAAATCTTCATTAGATTACCACTAATAACCACACAACAGAGTCTATACTACTCTGTTTTGAGATTTCCTCTGCCAATGGAATTAATTCAAAACTCTTCACGTTAGCCTCAGGTAAACTGTTTGGACAAGGTAAAAAAAAAAAAAAAAAAAGCTGTCACATTCTTTACCAAAACATCACAAGACCAATCTCTAGGCAATATACTAAAATTGTTATCTTCTGAAAACCTCTTGATCCGGGCACCCACATTTCAAATTATTCTCAGCACCACTGTCTTCCATGCTTCTACTAGTATAGCCCATTAAGCGGTGCTTAAAGCATTCCACTGCTTTCCTAACCCAAAGTACCAAAGTCCAAATTCCTCTAAACAAAAACATTGTCAGGCCTGTCACAGCAATACCCCACTCCTGATAACAACTTATGTCTTAGGGTTTCTATTGCTGTGAAAAGACACCATGACCATGATAACTCGGGTTGCTTACAGTTTCACAGGTTGAGTCCATTATCATCAACTCGGGTTGCTTACTGTTTCACAGGTTGAGTCCATTATCATCATGGTGGGACATGGTGGCATGAAGGTGGACATGGTGGCATGAAGGCACATGTGCTAGAGAAGGAACTGAGAATTTTATATCTTGATATGCAGGCAACAGGAAGTGGTCTGTCTTAGTGGGTATAGCTGAGCACATGTGAGACCTCAAAGCCTGCCCCACAGTGACACACTTCCTCCAACAAGGCCATACCTTCCTATAATGCCACTCCCTTTTGGGGCCATTTTCTTTTAAACTATCACACATCCTAAGTATAACGGTTTTAGACATGTACCACCACAGCTGGATATTTTTAAAATGCTTGAAGGCTGGAAAAATGTATGCATTGAGTAGATCTGTGTTCTGATTCTTTTAACTTCCAACCTAGTGGTTTTATTATTATTATTATTATTATTATTATTATTATTATTATTTTAGTTTCTATTATAGAAATAGATGATACAGCTTTCAGAAGTGTAGCTTTTCTTATAGCTCACAACATCATGTTACCATTAATCTTGGCTTGGTCGAATCTTCATAAAACACTTAAAAGCTGGGCTACTCCACTCCATACTTAACCACCTCACAGAATGGCAGGTAGAAGTTGAGATTATTAGAATTCCTTTTACTGTGTGCCAGAACAAAGTGCTGATTAAATGTTGGCCTAACTCAATTTGGATTGGCTTGTAAGGGTTAGGCTTTTAATAAACACACCAAAGTTCACATGGCTCTGAATTGAGAAACTTTTTTTTTTATTCATTCACTTATTTAATGTCTGAGTATTGAACTTGGTTTAAATTACTTATAAAGAGATGGTGAAATTGAATTCTGTATGACCTACGTTGGTCTCATTTTGAAGGAAGGTTTTGATGCCTTAGAAAGGCTATGGTGGATGTTACCTGTGGTTTATAAACTTGTCCTTTAACTCTAAACTTCTGCTTTCCAGTATTGTAAAACTATTCATTCTTTTCACATCTTTAAAAATATTATATTTAGTGTGTGTGTGTGTGTGTGTGTGTGTGTGTGTGTGTGTGTAGGTCAAAGGACAGCTTGTAGGAGTCAGTTCTCTCATTCCACCACCTGAGTTCTGGGGATGGAATTCAGCCCAGCAACAGGTGCCTGTATCTTCTCAGAATCTATCTTGCAGCCCTCATTTTTAAATCTTTCAAACAAAGCTTCTACTTCTCAACCATAGTGTTTACCTTACATATATTTACAGAAACATCATTACATTTCTGAGATTGTGGCCTAGAGAGCTTTTGCTGCTGTTAAGAAAAAAAAGTTTAAATAATTTTTATGCTTTCACACTTAATTTAAGGTTATCAAAAATAAAAACAAAAACAAACCCAAACAGTCAACACCTTTTGGTCGTCTTTGATATTACAGATTCCAGTATTGTACACAGAAGGTAAATCCCCACCAAACTGTTTGAGTATGGAGGTTCAATAAGGAATATAATGATGCCTGTATCTTTCTTTATCAAATTTAGGACATGTTAATAATATCATTTTTGTTACTGGGAGAAATAGAAAAGGTTCTGTATTTCAGAAAAATGAATTAAATGTATAAGGCCTTGGTGGGATCATTTAGGACCTGAAGATGTAACCACGCAGCAGGAAGAAAGCTGCTTTATGGTACACTAGGAAATATTTAAATCAAACTAACTGACAACCTGAAAAATAGCCTACTAATTAGACAGCATTGGAAAATGGCCACTTTATATAGTTCACATTAATAGTCTTTTCATGTAGATTGTGTGTTTAAGATACAGTTGAAACCCCTGAGTATCCTAGTGCTATTTTTCTGTTTGTTTAAGTGTCATTTACCCTTTACTAAAAGTCACAACCATCTGGTCTTGTATTACCAGTTGTATTATAAACAGAAAAAGTCCTTCTGTGTTGGGAGAGGAATCATCAGATGAAAGGGCTTGTTTATTATAACTTGCTGATACACTAAATCCTATGTCATTTAGATAGAAGGACTACCTAATAATGTCACTTACTACACTATATCTAAGCAAGGGACTTGTTTTTTTGCAAACTCAAGTAATAAAAACTGTACTACACATCCATTTCTCAGCAACAGTTCCAGGTAATCAATCATAGCATGCTACTAATGCTTTAATTGCAGCTGTTATGGAGGTGTATGTTTACTCTTTTGCTAAAGTGAAATTCACTACGGAGATGACGTGGCTCTTTCATCCTATAGCTAACACAGTTCAGAAGATAAGTATCACTAATAGTTTACTAGTCTGAAGTGTTTTTACTTAGATATTAACAGTAAAGAGTCATCTTTTATGCCTCTCCATTTCAGTGTTTCTGGTGCCTTCTCTGAACATTTTCAGAATAGTTGGAATTTAGTTTGCTAACATACTGTTTTAGAACTTCGATTTATACTACTATTCTTATATATCTAAAAATGTTTGTGAAGATCAGCATTTGTGTTTGAAGACTGGAAAGCTGTTCTGACATTAGTGAATTTTGATCACTAGGAGTATTTCATGATTCATGGTTAGATAGTAGTAATACCATTGGTGAAAATCTAGAGAGGCCTAATTCAGTACAGTGATATTTTATTTCAGTGTGTAAGTTACTGTTGCTTGAGTTTTCCTGCCTGGCCCACAGTCAGGACAAATCTCTCTCACCTGCCAGTCCCACAGCCACTCAGACCCAACGAAGTAAACACAGAGACTTATATTGGTTACAAACTGTATGGCCGTGGCAGGCTTCTTGCTAACTTTTCTTACAGCTTAAATTAATCCATTTCTATAAATCTATACCTTGCCACATGGCTCGTGGCTTACCAGGATCTTCACATGTGGCTTGTCATGGTGGCGGCTGGCAGTGTCTCTCTGACTCAGCCTTCCACTTCCCAGCTTTATTCTCCTCCTTGTCCCGCCTACACTTCCTGCCTAGCCAATGGCCAATCAGTGTTTTATTTATTGACTAATCAGCAACACATTTGCCATACAGAACATCCCACAGCAAGTTACCTCATAGTTCTGTACTTTAGAGTTGCCTAAATGTAAAAACGACTTAAAATTGTAACACCACTGTTCTGTAGGAGTTCTGAACCCCATTCCAAACTCTGTTGTAATTAAAGAGGAATGTTTCACCTATCAGTTGGTCTCCTAATATCTGCTTGGGAAAAATAATGGCAGTTGCCAAGGTAGAACAGGTTCAAATATCTTGGAAGAAGCAAATAATAAAGTTCTTCCCTGCCACCTTGGAAAATCAAAATTTGACAGATTACATATAGTCCCTGTGACACACTTAATCTTAGCCTATAAAAGTATTCTTAGTATATTAAACTATTTTTTTTTACCTAAAATAAGAATGGCTAAAGAGAATAACATAAAAATAAATATTCATGTTTTAAGGTGGTTGTACATAGTAAATTAGCAAGAAAATATTGGTATTATTACATGTCACTGTCCTGGCTACCTAGATAGGTGAGAGGATTTTTCTCCTATTCATTTAGAGAGTCTACAGGAGAACAACATATCACTTCATGTGACACAGTAGTGCTTGTATCATTACCAAACATGCACAGAAAGCCAACAGGGCAAGGCAAACAAGTAGAATAAAAGAAAATACAGCTATAAATGAATAATTTAGACATCTCAGGTAGAACTGAAAATTCTCATCTGCTTTCTGTATATTGTATTATGAACCTCTAAAATCGGTCTATGTCATCTGAAGCAACTTGGAATTTGACCTGATTTCCCTTTATAAAGAAAGTTAGAGTCACTCTGGGACCATATACTGAAAAGGACTTCTAGCCCTAAACCAATATTGGTGCCTGCCTTAATGAGGCTGCCTATGGAGCAGCCAGGTCACGGAACTTAGAAGAGAGGACAGAAGTGGGCGATGAGAGAGAAGACTTTTTTTTTTAAAGATTTATTTATTATGTATACAGCATGTTTGCCTGCAGGCCAGAAGAGGATGCCAGATCTCATTACAGATGGTTGTGAGCCACCATGTGGTTGCTGGGAATTGAACTCAAGACCTCTGGAAGAGCAGTCAGTGCTCTTAACCGCTGAGCCATCTCTCCAGCCCCGAGAGAAGACTTCTAAACTGGCCTTTATGAGACAGCTGGGAGTAAGAATCGAGCATTATACTTGGGGTAACTGCCAAAATTAAGTTCCTGGGGGACGATGTGGGCATTGTGATCGAGATGACAATGAGAAGACACTCCTTGTCTTTCTCAAGCAGGAATAACACGATGGAAACTTATCAGAAGACAGTTTGGAATGGGAGTTCCTGGAGGTGGGAAACCAGCTAATAAGCTGCAAATGAGGTCTAACTGAGTTAGTAACATGGAGAATGGGAAGAAGTAACAGTATCACAGAGGGATGGAGAGAATACCTAGATAAGATTGGACGGGGGTGGGGGGGGTGGGGGGGGAGACAAAGGGCTTTAAAATGATATCCAAGTTATTCGCTTTAGCGAAGGGTTAAAGAGCCCCATGGGTGGAGAGGCAAACTTCAGAATTAGAGAGAAGATACATTGACTTTGCACCAATTTAAGAATTTATTAAAACTTCAAAGATAGGAAAAGAATGTAAGCCAGAGGCTAGGGAGGCGTGCTGTGAAGTGCTGGCTTTGGATGTAGTGTGGCTGCTGCACTCAATCTGAAGCAGCTGTGGTTATCTTCATAAAACCTATTCAAAAGCAAGCCAGCCAAACTCCTGGCATAGGCGGCTACATGACCTCCAGACCCCATGCCGTACTGAGGAGTCATTGGCAGTTGGCAGCTTCTGGGAAAAGGAGAATAATTCTTTTGTGAAAGTGTGGTCACTTGAGGTTTCATGTGCTCCAGTGGATGCCCCACACCTATGCAGATATGGAAAACACATTGGACTTAGTGAGTTATGGGGTGGTGGGGGGCGGGAAGGACATCAAGTCGGGAGAGGAATGTATTTGGGGAGTTGGAAAGAGGGAAATGGGGGTGGATATGATCATATTTCATTGTCTACATGAATAATATTATCAAGAATAAAGAAAATAATAATTTACTAATAATCCTAAGATACATTTTTCTAGACAAAATAATAAGTTTTGTCCAGTTTGTTTTTATGATCTCACAGTCAACACAGTATCTTAATGCTCCCAATCCTGTAACATCAACCTTAGTTTTTAAAGACCTTCATTAGTGTACTCTGTTTTGTAAATCATCATAAAAACTGTCTTTTGATACTCGTGTTGGCAGTAACCAACAGCTGTCTAATTGGATTGAAGCCCCACTCAACAAGAGGGGATCATTCCTGGTACGAGAAACCTAGGCAACTACCTGGGCCTAGTGATGTCATGGACCTTAGATGAGAGCCTACTTCTGTCTCCTACCAGCATAGATTCCTAACCACATTCTAAGTTAGCTTATGCCCACAAAGGACTGTAGCTACCAGTCCTTATCGAAAAAGCTGCTCTTTACAGCAAATGGAGCCATTACAGAAAAACACAACTAGATTCAATGCAGAGATCAAGGGATCATAGGGAGCCAAACCCCACCAGATACATCTACAACACAGCTCCTTCACCCTGAGGCTTGGGGAACATTGAAGAAGAGGAGGCAGAAAGAGTGTAAGAGCCAGAAGACCAGGAAGTCTGCTGTGAGACTGTGTCTCCTAGAAATGGTTGCATAAACGAAACCTAAACAATGAGAATATCAATAGAATCGCTAACATGGAAAGGGGAAAATCTCATAAGGACGTTCTAATGTGGACATTCTAGGATGTTCAGTCCTAGACAAAAAACTACAGGTAACTAATGACTTCTGAGAAAGGGAGAACTAGCCCAAAGATGATCCCCTTTGATTGATTATCTAATAAAAGTGGTCAGCCCTGAAATCATATACACACAAACATCAAAAATACAGCAGGTTGTATTTATGTGTTTGTGCATCTTTATATGTGTAACAATAATAAAGAAAATGAGTCCATCAATTTGAAAGGGATTAGAAGAGAAGAAAGGGAAGGGGGAGGGGATATAATTTTATTTTAATTAAAAATAAACATGAAAGATTTTTTTTAAAACTATTATTTGAGCCAGGTGTGGTGGCACATATCTGTAACTTGGGAAGCTGAGGCAGGAACAATGTCAGTTTGACGTTAGTATGGGCTACGGAGTGAAACTGCCTCAAAACACAACGATAAAATGTCATTTATTCCCATAATTCTCATAACTTGCAATTCTGTATTCACAAAACTTTCATTCTAAGTAATTTGAAGGATTTCTTAGAGTTGTGCTTTGATGACTAAGACACAGGTGGAAGTGTCTATCAAAAACAAGCATTCAAAATGCCTAAGGAATGTCACTACAACAGACCTACATATCTACTCTTAATCATTTCTACTTTAGAGAATGGACTTTTCCCTACTGGTGGCCTTCAGTTTCCAATACAAATTTGTTTCCTACCCAAACCCTCCCGTGAAACAGTTATGCCTACTCAAGCACAATGGGAGCCTGAAAAGAGTGACAAAAATTCATCTGCAACAATAAACTCTTACCAAATGAGCTTGGGGTTTGGAAAGAATGGGTGGGACGACAGGGGTGCAACTAGGTCGAAATGGTCAGCAGTTAAGAGCACTGGCTGCTCTTGCAAAGGACCTGGGTTCAGTTCCTAGCATCCACATGGTAGTTCACAACCATCTGAAACACCATTTCCAGGGAACCCAGTGCTGTCTTCTGAACTCTACAGGCACCAGGCACGCATACAATACACATACATACATGAAGGCAAAACAAAATAAATCCAAATTTTAAAAATTCTTTTTTTTTTTTTTTTTAAAGAATACAGCTTCCAGGTATGATGGTGCATACCTAGTTTGAGGCCAGCCTGACTATACATAGTTAGTTCCAGGCAAGCTAAGGCTATCTAGAGAGACTCTGTCTCACCCCCCACAACACTGAAAAGCACCTAAAATCAGAAACATATTTGCATGTCTATTTTTTACAGTGTGCATCTGATTTGCCAACTATCTAAATGCTTTTTGAAAGGACAAGAAACTCACTATTTAGCTATATTCTCCTAACTCTGAAATGCCCTGTTGTAGCTGGAGTTTTCCTGCCTGGCCCACAGTCAGGATAAATCTCTCTCACCTGCCAGTCCCACAGCCTCAGACCCAACCAAGTAAACACAGAGACTTAGGTTGCTTTCAAACTGTATGGCCATGGCAGGCTTCTTGCTAACTGTTCTTATAGCTTAAATTAATCCATTTCCATTAATCTATACCTTGCCACATGGCTCGTGGCTTACCGGCATCTTCACATGCTGTTTCTCATCGTGGCGGCTGGCAGTGTCTCTGACTCAGCCTTCCACTTCCCAGCTTTATTCTCCTCCTTGTCCTGCCTACACTTCCTGCCTAGCCAATGGCCAATCAGTGTTTTATTATTGACTAATTAGCAACACATTTGCCATACAGAACATCCCACAGCACCCTGTATTGTATTAAGTTTAGTTGGTTTTTGTATTTTAGTTTTTGAGACAATGCCTCACTGTAGTTCAGGCTAGCATGGAACTCAGTTTGTGACCTGGGCTAGCTTAGAACCTGTGGCAGTCCTTCCTCCTCCCATGTGCCAGGAGGTGATTGACACCATGCCCACCTGGAATAGTATAACTAGTAAATCACTTCGTTTTTGTATAGAAGGCCTAACATGGCTGCATTTTTGATACATAAGTCACAATTAAGCAGCAGAATACACTTTAGTTACATAGTGGTGTAAATATTTGACTCAACACTGATAAAAATTGTATGGCTAATAATTGTTAGAATTAAAGACATCTTACATTCATCATGTGGAGGGTTCCCCCCCCCCCCGTAAGGAATTAAGCATTATATTTCCTTAGATACAAAATGGATATTTAAAAACAGTTGCTGAAAATGAAATGCTTTTGAGACTAAAGTGCCCTTGCTGTATCACCCTCATTTCCTTTTGCTAAAAAGAAACAGAAAGGCCTAATCTGAATGCTTTTGTAAAGTGTGTTTCCTGTATATCACAGAAGAAAAAATAGTGCAAAAAAAGAATTCCTAAAGGATCACTTCTGTTCTTGCCTTCATGTTTTTAATGCACTGATTAGAAGAGCCATAAGCCATAGATAAGACCAATGCATAATGATGCTATTGCTTGTAAATCATAAGATCTGTAGTAAATAAGGGGTTAACTTAAAAACAACCATTTCTTAGGATTTTTTGTTCTTGAAACATTTGGGAAGTCAACATACAATATCTTACTTTTTAGTCAAAAAATTTTTAAAACTAGTGTTCTTTGCTTAATCAAATAAATGAGTGACTACAATTTAGTAGATGTGTTATTTGATATTTTAAGCTCTCATCAGATTTCACTTGAATCAAGAAAGGTACCACCTGTGGCTTGCTTTGCAAAGCTGCCTCTGATAAATGGACACCCGCAGACCAGGAGGCAATTACAGTGGTCGCTTGTACTAAAAAGGAGGTACTTCACCAGACTTGAGCAAGTGTAGCTGAGAATGCGGGCTGGCTCCTCTTTCCCAGCCCCGATTAGCTTTTATCCTGGCTCAGAAGTAAGTATGGCAGACCTACAACAGTCTCAAAAGAAAAGTAACCCGACTTAGAAAATATTCATTATGGGAAACAACACAATCCAGTGGAATTCAGAATTTGTGAACATTGTTTATTAGAATCTTTTCTAGCCCTAGTTATAAGGCTATCTATCATAGGCTTTAAAACATAAATATATATTACTCTGCTATCTTTTCCTGTTCATACTTTAGTATAGGATTGCTGTAAACTTCTTTCTCATGTGGTTTGATGTAATTGTAGTTTTTATTTGTACTCTTCAAAGCAACAGAGATCTGTTGTATGCCTTGGAGGCTAGCCTGCTCTCACTGTAGTACCAGAGACCAAAACCTTAAAAAACATCCATAAAGCTGTCCCTGACTTGCATCATAACAGCATTCCCCTTTGAACAGTGTCAGGCTGAGGGCTGAAGAAACGGCTCAGTGGCTAAGAGCTCACAATGGCCTGTCACTCCAGCTCCAAACGATCTGATGGCCCGTTCTGGTCTCTTTGAGCACCTGTATGCGTATGTACATTCTAACATGCAGACCAAAACATGTACATACACAAACATTAAAAATAAATCTTTAAAAGTATCAGGCAGCTGGGCATGGTAATGCACATCTTTGATCCCAGCACTTGGGAGGCAGAGACAGGGAGATCTCTTTTGATTCTGGGGTCAGCCTGTTCTACGGTAGTGAATTCTAGTCCATCCAAGGCTGCATAGCGAGACCCCATCTCAATAAACAAACAAATAAAAAAAAAACAAAAACAAATTAATAAAATTAAACTGGGCATGATGGTGGATGCTGCACACCTGTAATTCTAGCACTTTAAAGGTTGAAGGAGGGCATTGTGAGTTCAAGGACAGCCTGGGATACATAGTGAGATAGTATTCAGAAAAAAAAAATTACAAGTATCACCAAAAAAAAGTAAAGCAGTTTAAGATACACATGCACGCATGTGTGTGTGTGTGTGTGTGTGTGTGTGTGTGTGTGTGTATATACATACATATATTCGATTTCTAGGTAATACATGCTATTATAAAAATAATTGAGACACAGAGAACAACAGCTTTATACTTTTATACACACAGTCCTGAAAGTTACTTTCTCATTGACTCAGTTGTAGAAATCTTTTCATTAGTTTGTTCTTTATTTATTGTTATATTTTAATCATCTGTCTGTTAATATGTAAATGAATTATATTTTATTTAGCCTCTACTTATTGATCAACATTTATATTACTGCCAATTTTGAGACACATTATCATAGTGGACATCCTTATTAGTATGCAGTGGCATGCTGAGTTTGCAAATCTTATCTATAGATTTTTGATAGGGATAAAACAGAGCTGATGTGGTATATGTCTTTAATCCCAGCACTTAAGTCAGAGGCAGAAGGAACTCTGTGAGTTCAAGGCCAGACTGGTCTACATAGTAAGTTCCAGAACAGCCAAAGCTACATAGTGAGACCTTGTCTCATAACTCAAAAACAAACAAACAAAAAAATGGAGCATGTAATAGAGGTTATTAGAGGAGATCCAAAGGGAGATGTCAAATCACACTTTACCTCAGAGCTGTTATTCTTCACCAAAATCATTCTCTTCAGTCTTCTCCTTTTTTTTCCCCCCAAGACAGGATTTCTCTGTGTAGCCCTGGCTGTCCTGGAACTCACCTTGTACTCATGAGTGCTGGAATTAAAGGTGTGCACCACCACCTTCCAGCAAGTCATTCTCTTCTTATTGGTATGAAGCCTGCTTTAAAACATGATTTAAAAATATAGGTAATTTAGGGGGTTGGGGATTTAGCTCAGTGGTAGAGCGCCTGCCTAGCAATCGCAAGGCCCTGGGTTTGGTCCTCAGCTCTGGGAAAAAAAAAAAAAAAAAACTGGAAAAAAAAAACCATAGGTAATTTAGGCTAGGGAAATGGCTCAGTGGGTAAGAGCACTTGCTGAACAAGCATGAGTTTGAACCCGTATCAATCAATGACCTATGTAAAAAGCATGAGTGACTGTGGTGTCTGTAACCCCAGTGCTGTAGAGGACAGAGTCAGAAGGATCACTGGGACTTTCAGACTTCCAGCCTAGCTCCAGGTTCTGGAACCACCTCTCAAGGGAATAAAGTAGAGAGTGATAGAGGACGACACCTGATGTTGTCTTCTGACCTCCATTCACACATGGGCATGCACATACAATCACACATACACCCCTCCCCACCGTACACAAAAGTAGGTCATTAAACACCTGATCCTGGCAATAATGGAGAAGCAGGAGTAGAGTTGCTCTCCTACCATAGATCAATAGAAGACGGACAAAACATAAAAACAACTGTGTTCATACATTGCTCAGGAGGTTGTAAAAGACTGATCTCCAAGAGAAAGAACAGAACAAACATATTTGCCCTTATTTATGCCTTTTTAATTGATTGTTTTGAGATCCAGTCTCATGTAGCATAGGCTGGCCTCGGAGTCTGTACCCAAGGATGACCTTGAATTTATGATCTTCCTGCCTATACCTCCTAAGTGCTAGTGTTATAGGTCTGCAACACCACAGTCCATTTTGTGTGGTTCTGTAGCTAGAACCCAGGGCTTGGTGGCATGCTAGACAACCATTTTGTTGACTGAGCTCTAGCCCTAACCCCTTGATGCTGTCATCATGAAAGTGCTGGTTGGTTAATGGCTATCTGAGGAGGCAGGGTTAGAGTGCTTCAGTGCTTGAACTTGGTGGCTCACATTACCAGGAAGGCAGGAGCTAGCAAAAATCTCCAGAGAGCTACATTCATAGTCCCTTAGTTGACAGCTAAATACTAAATTGTGCCTATTTATGGTGAAGCTTAATAATAAAGCAAAGGTGACTAACTAGGGAGCTGTAAGGGTCAATTCCTAGAACTCACAAAACCAAAAGACATTTGTGCTTCCTAAACCAGTGTGGACAAGTCGTCATCCAGTAGAGGCCTGGAAAGATTGTGCCTTAGTAGTACAATGGGAAGGAACTCCTCCCAGCAGCTTGAAAGTAAGACTTGACATGAATAAGCTGGTCTGTAGCTGCTGTAACCCCTTCAACTTGGTGCTCTCTAAAGACTGGCAGCAAATCCACTCAACAGAGGTGGTCTAAGTCACAAAGCACATTAGAACCACTTGGAGGTCAACAGGAAAGCTGAGATCATGAAGGCCATTGTATTCAAAGCAGGTGCAAACACTGCTGACCTGAATGAAATACAATCAGGAAACAAATGTATAGACTATTCTTCTGCCAGTAAACCAAAGCAATGTAGTGGGAAGCACCAGTGGAACACTATAGTAGTATCAATGACATAGCAAAGCAGGTTTTGTATTTGTTTTTTTGTTTGCTTGCTTGGCTTGTTTGGAGGGAGGTGGGGGGTTGTTGGGGAATGAATACAGTGTCTATATATGCTAGGCAGTACTCTGCCACTAAGCTATATTCCTAGACCTTACATGGTCTTCTAAATACATAAAAAGAGATTTGGCCTCACTCAAAATTGCAGAGGGGAGATGCTCAGCAGGTAAAGGTATTTGCCTCCAGCCTGATGCAATGACCTGAGCTCAATTCTTGTAATCCACAAGGTGGAAAAAGAGCAATGAGTCTTTCAAGTTGTCTTTCAACCTCCATAGGCGCTCCTTGGCGCGCGCGCGCGCGCGCGCGCGCGCGCGCGCGCACACACACACACACACACACACACACACACACACAGTGTAACTCAATTTTTTAAATTAAGACAAAAGCAAATAAAGATGCAGAGGTACTATTTCTTACCACTGGGTTGGCAAAAATTTAATGACACTGATAATATAAAATAACAAAAAAATACAATTCTAGTATTAATATCTGCTTATCATAAAACAGTGAAAAGAGATAGATAAAAGCAGTCTTGGGAGGTAGCACAGTTGGTAGAATGATTTACTAGAATGCAGTAGTCCCTGGGTTCAGTCCCCAGCACCACAGAAAATCAGGTATGGTGACATATGCCTATAATCCTAGAACTTAAGGTGGAAATAGGAAAATCAACTTCAAGGCTATCCTCTTGGCTGTAGTTTGAGGCCAGGCTACAATGTCTCAACAAATAAAAAAAGACAGGAAAGAAGGATATTGTTTTAATCCAGCACTCCAAGCAAGATTGGTATTATATAACACATGTCCTAAAAACTCAGAGCATTTGGCATAGGCACGCAAACAGGGGAAGCCACATAGAAGGTGGAATGTAAATGCCATGGGTCCTTAGCTGGGTAGAGATCTCCCGAGATTGTTAGTATATTAACCTATTTCTAAAGCATCTTCCTTTTGTTCTTACTGGTGTCCCTTATTCAGTCATATATAGCACCTGTTTTTTAGGGTTCGGGAACATATTTTGAGAAACTAGAAATATAATTACAAGAGCTCTTTCTCTTGCATCTTCTCCGAAAGTAAAACTTGAGAATGTGGTAGGTAGACTGGGCTTTGCCCGCTGCAGTGTTCCTGTTGCCCGTGACTTCAGATACACTTGCTTTTCTACCGACCATCTTACCTGTCCCTGCCTAGCAGCCAGTTCATGGTATAGGTAGGCACTGGACGTGTTGTCGGCTCTAGGAGCTGAAACTAGTTCCTCTAATCATTTCACATATCCCAGAAATATAATCTTACGAAAATAAACTTAAAATTTAAATGCTTTTAAGACTATACAAAAAGGCCGGGTGGTGGTGGCGCACACCTTTAATCCCAGCAGAGCCAGGCGGATCTCTGTGAGTTCGAGGCCAGCCTGGGCTACCAAGTGAGTTCCTGGAAAAGGCGCAAAGCTACACAGAGAAACCCTGTCTCAAAAAACCAAAACCAAAACCAAACAAAGAATATACAAAAAGAAAATTGTGATACAAAACAATCGAACTATAGTGTATCCTATTAAGCTGTACCAAAAATAATGCAATCTTCCCAATAGATTGTTTTGTCTGGTCAGTGAATCAACTTTTCTTGCATAACAAAAACTGTAAAATAAAAACATTAAAGGGTGGTGTACAGACTACTGCCACGAAGCACCTTCTGTTTATATTAAATGAATGTTAGTGGGGAAATGTCTCATATAGGAGGAATGCATTTTTGAAAAGTACCACCTTCTTAAAAGGATTGTAATTGAGTAAACACTTTAAACTTTTTACCAGTTAATACACAGGAGTTGTCTTTTCATCTAGTAGAAGGTCACTGTCATTAATTTGCAACTGTGGTTTTATAATAGGTCCTCCTGGTTCTTGATGGTCATTATCAACATATAAGGCAGTGACGATATGGCCTGTACAAAGGCAGGACAGGGGTCTTAATTAGAACTCTGACAAGCCCACTGCAGTAAAATGATGAGATTATCCGTAATTGATGTCACAATCCATTACCACTTAGTTCATCATGAGCGTTCTAATAGGTCTGGCCTTGGAACTGGCCCCAGGATGTTGCTGACTGGCTGCCCTGCTTATGCTGTTATTACAACAGGAGGGCACATTTTCAGTCAGCAGCCTAATGACCTCTTTTGAAGTCTATTAAATTAATGACACTGCCACACTGTTTGGATTTCTTACAGCCTTAGTTTGGGGTTTCTACAAATTAATGTTTGGGAACTATATAATAAAGGGATCTTTAAAAAGTGTGGAAACCTTTGATATTTAGTTAGTAAGATATGAAAACAAAAATAGCAATTCTTGTGACACGTATAAAGGAAGATTTTAGGGCATATGCTCTACTTCAAAATGAAGTCTTTCTTTCACATACTGGTTGTGTAGCCCAGGCTAGCTTTGTGTTCATAATCCCCTGCTCAGTCTCCTGAGTGTGGGGATTCTAGGTGTATACCACAGTGCTGGGCCTTTAAGGACGTATTTTTAGTGACAGTCCTCTGTTGAGGTTTTCTTTTTTTTAAAGGACTTGCTTGTCTTTACTAATCCCAGGTGCCAACAGGTCATGTTTGGTTAGAAGGTGACAACTTAGAGAATTCTACAGACTCCAGGTACTACGGACCTATTCCATATGGACTAATACGAGGGCGGATCTTCTTTAAGGTATGCTTCAGTGCCTAAAATGCCAGCGTTACTCTCGTTGGGGGGTGCATCTCTCAAGTTGACTTAACTGTTGCAGTGACTACATTTGATGAACATTTTACCTTTACTTAAGAGCTATAGACAAAATATTATCCTCTCCCTTTTCTTCTCCTATGGGGAAGAACAGAAATTTGTGTAATTCAAACTCAACTAATGGTCGCCTAGGGAGCCTTTGAGTTTACAGAAATCAACCTGTCATGTGTGACTTTTATAGCCATAGTCATACCCTGGCATTTCAGCAAGCATTTCTACAACAGCAGCCCAGGCTCAGTCTACTTGGAATGCAGGCAGACCTAGTCAAATCCAGCAAGCCATAGGCAGGCATATGGCTGTAGGGAATGTACAAGCCTTGGATGACATTGTCATCTTCATTGGTTCTTCCATTACTGGTTGATATAATTTTGTTCTGAGACAGTCTCACTCTGTAGTCCGGGCTGGCCTTAAACTCTCCACCCTCCTGTCTCTGTCTCCTAAGTGTCAGTGTCATGGGTGTGGATTACAGGTGTGCATCACCACACCTGCTCCCCTTCATCAAAAGGCATAAGAAGAAAAACTCATGAGTGCTTAGGGCAACTGTGTAATGTTCAGGATTCTTTATATTGAAACAGCAACCAAGTATCAAGTACCATAGACTAGTAGTGTGACTTATTTTAGGATGGTAAAAGAAGACAGGTCTTCACAAATATATATGGATGTCCTAAACCTACATGGTTTCTGGTATTCTGTTTGAACGCCCCAGGCTGAACACATAAGCTTATTTCAGAAGAACTGATGAAGAGAGTGCACTGCATTATCTAACAGACAATGATCTGACGGAAAAGAGAAGGTCATGAGGATAAGGAATTCTCGTTAACTGTCTTCAACTGTATTTTCACTTTACAGATTTGGCCTTTCAGTGATTTTGGATTTCTGCGGGACAGCCCAAATGGCCACAGGTTTTCTGATGATTAGCAAACATTTATTTTTTGACTTGATTATTGTCTCCTATTCAATGAATTTATTACTGCAGTTGAAACCATGACTTTACCAATAAACTATTTGCTACTCAGTTTTATTTATGTTTTTAATTAAATGTAAAAGTAAACATCACATTCTGCAAAATACATTAATTGAAAGTATTTGGATAAAAATCCCAAACAAGTTTTCTTTCTAAATGTTATGACATAAACATATCTTGGGGGAGAATCTCGATGACTACCTGACATTTGAACTTTGGTGGTGCCTGTCCAGTGAAAGCAATCTGCTCTCCAGTGTGCCTCGTGTGTCGGCTGCCTTTACACAAGTCGGACACCGACACTCCGAGTCTGTGCTCTTCTGACAACACCGAGAGTTAGACTACGGAAATCAGAGGTGCTCCATAAGGCCCTCAGGGTTGGGAAAGTGAACTCTGGTCTACATCGTAAACACAGTGTTACATACGAAGAGCTCATGTAGGGTATGGCACCTCCAGCCCATTGTCGTCAGTAATCATTCGTTAGAAAAGCACCTTCACCACACCAGTAATGAAATAAATGGCTCCTTGGTCTTAAATGGAGGCAATTAAATAAAAAATAAAATCTGAATTTCAATTTCTTAAAAGTTTTCTCTTATTAAATTACATCTGAAGTTATGATAAGCAGCCAACAAGCTTTAGACATCCAGGGCCAGGACTGGAGTCACGTTTTCTACATTTGGTCCTCTTTACTAGCTTTGAAATACATTTGTAGTGATCCATATCCAGCCTTGTTTAGGGTAGAGCTGGGCTCACACTTTGTTCACGAAATCCTAATCTTATTTAAATGCCTGCAAATTTGAAATAGGTATACAGTAGGCATATAACTTCAGTAACTAAAAACATCATCTTTTACATCAACAACTTCATAAATGGGGACAGCAAGATGTTTCAGCAGGTAAAGGCACTTACCACAGCCTGAGGACCCAAATTTGACCCCTGGGACCCACATAGGGGAAGAAGAGAAAAATCAACTCTTCACAGAAGACTCACTTATTGCCCTACACACACACACACACACACACACACACACACACACACACACACACACATGATTAAAACAAAAAACAAAACCCTTAGTAACTATAAAGAATAAACTATAAAAAATAAAAACTACAAACTATATAAAAACAAGAAGTATTTTGTACCAAGGAGAAAACAAAAGCTGTCAGGTAGAAATCCAGAAGTGTAATCCAAGTCCTTTTCGTGATATCCTGTAATTATACATATAAACAACTGAATTAATTTGTTAATCTGAAGTAGTCTTTGCTTGAAGATCTTATATTATCTTAGTAAATTATACAGCTAGTAAGAAAGCATCTGTCTCCTTGAAACTGAGTGGTCTCTGGACACGCTGGATCCATGTTAAAGGATCTCGGGAATGCACAGTTCATTGCTGATGAAGGAGTTCTACAATCAGTGAGCACGTATCACAACAAATCAGGTTCACTTCTTCTACTTCATCCTTAGAGACAGTGTATTTTCCACCACATCGGCAGGTCAGAGAGAAAGACTCATCATCTGCAAAGAAAACAAAAATAATGCCTCAAATATTTACAGTCATCTACTTTGCTAAAACCATTCAAAATATAGAACATGTTCCAGAGAAACTGTGTAAAATGAAACAAAGAAGCCAGGTACAGATAAAAATGAATTTAAAAGAGAGCTGCAAAGATTCTCTTACATAGTAACAGTATTTCCAAACTTACCTACTGACTAGTCTATCGGTAGTGGTGATGGACTGGTTCAATTTGAATACTGTCTGTATTCAATATTCATGGATGGGGATGGAGCAAAGGATGCTGAGAGTAATCTTTGAAATTTATTTGAAATTTTTAGTTTTCTTAAGAATCCTGCAAATTTTATATTCTCAGCAATGCATTTAAGATGTTACAGTAAGAACAAACAGAGCATGGTATTTGCTTAAGTCTCTCCTAGAGAAGGTGGCTATCCCAGTTGTTTACCTCAAGCTGTCCATGCCATTCTACAATCAGGTGACTCAAATACAACACCATATGAAGTGTTTGCTTTTGTTTGTTTTTCCCCATGAGTTATGTATGTATCTGTTTGCTTTGTATTTATGGTAAGTACCATAGGAAAATCACATGCAAAAAGTACAACTGACGATGGGGTTTTTACATTTTACTTTGTACTTTGAAAATGTATTACATTTAGGGGTGTGTGTGTGTGTGTGTGTGTGTGTGTACACTCATATACACACAGCAGGGTGTGAGTGTGGAGGTCAGAGAACAACTTGTGGGAGCCAGTTCTCCCTTCCACCATGTGGGTTCTGGGAATCCAACTCAGGTTGTCAGGCTTGACCACAAGTGCCTTTATTCATTGAGCCATTTTGCCATCTCCTTAAATTTTTTTGTAAAGCCAGAGTTGTGTTATGTAGTATAAGGTGGCCTTGAACTCTGGTGATCCTGACTCAGCCTCTGGGTGCCAAGATTGCAGACATGTACCAGCAAACCTGCTAGTGATGGTGGAGATAGGAAGTCTAGATGCTCCTGTCCTTTGAATGAAAACCTCTGATCCCACTGCAGTTCTAGTTTACAGAAGCATCACAGTTATCGAACTCCCCAGGTCATAATCGATTTGACTGCACTCATAACTTAAGAGACAAATGACATGATGGTCCAGTGGGCACAGGAGCCTACAGCTGACTCTCAAAGTCCACTACATTTAGAGCTCACTCTGCAGGAGGAGGGAGGGAGAGGCCAAAATGAGATTCAGTTGCCTTGTGCTTGCTCTGTATAAATAAAGTGCAGTGTTGAAAAACTGGGCAGTTAAGCCAACTTTATGTGCTGCCTTATCAAAAAATGAAAACACAAATCTGTTCTTGCTTTATATTTTTGTATCCCAATGTGGGTATTCTTCATAAACAAAAAATAATTTCGAGTTTAGAAATGCAAGTATCAGCTGGGCATGGTGGTACATGCCTTTAATCCCAGCACTTAGGAGGCAGAGGCAGGTGGATCTCTGAGTTCAAGGCCAGCCTGGTCTACAAAGTGAGTTCCACGACAGCCAAGGCTGTTACACAGAGAAACCCTGTCTCAGAAAACAAGAAATAAATAAATAAATAGATAAGTAAATATTTCCCCTGTTTGAGCCAGCATATATATGTGTATGTGTGTGTATATATATATGTGTGTGTATATATATATATCTTAAAAGCATGTTTTCAAAGTGAATAGTTATATTATCTAAAAATTGAAAATTGATTTTCTTTTTCATTATTTCATTTATTATTATGATTACTGTTGTTGTTATTGTGTGTGTGCATGTGCCCATGGCATGTGTGTAGAGGTCAGAAGATAAAGCACGTGTTTGCTCTCCTTCCAGCATGTAGGCCTCAGATCCATCTGTCAAGCCTTCTTTTCTCTTTTCCTTCCGTCTCTCTCTTGCTTCCTTCTTCTTTCCTTTTTTTTTTTTTTTTTTGTTTTTTTGTTTTTTTGGTTTGAGACAGGGTCTTACTGAGTAGTCATTACTGGCCTTGAACTCTACAGTATTCTTCCTTAGCCTCCCAAGTGTTGGGATGATAGGGTGTGGTGACCCAAGCTTTTAATCCCAGCACTTGGGAGGCAGAGGCAGGTGGGTCTCAGTGAGTTCGAGGCTTTGCCACTGGACTTCTCTCTCTCTCTCTCTCTCTCTCTCTCTCTCTCTCTCTCTCTCTCTCTCTCTCTCTCGGCATGTATTTTTATTTTATTACACACACACACACACACACACACACACACACACGTCATTAGGTTTCTTAAAGTACATCACCACAACACACTTTTAAACTACTCAGTGAACACAAACAATCTGAGGTGACATATTTCATAAGTGATACCTTGGAGTTTTGTCATGGATACATCATCTTAACATCTTGTTGAAATTTCTTATCTTCACTGAGGTCTTAAAGCAGTATTTTCATATAAACCATTTTAGATGTAGCCATCAAAATGACCAAGGCAAAGCTTAGCTTCAATGCCCCAGTGTTTCCAGGGACATGTTTTCAGCACAATAAAATGCACTATTGGGCCATGACTCTCATGTGCATGCTCACAACCTCTCCATTTTTTGGATCTTCACCACCCAAGGCCATTATGAAAATGACCCTGAAGGAATCCACACAATATAACTGCCCTCTTGATAGACTTTTTATTAGCTTCATATGCTAATACTGCTTTTTCTATCTGAAAAAGTTAGTTAAAAACCTACATTAGTTTTTAATACTCCTGTCAGAATCTAGATTTCACTCAGATATTGCTCATTTTTCTCAGGAGGATAAGGATAATTTTCATCTTTATAACTTAATTTAAATGAATGCCAAAGATACTCTATATTTTAGTCCTCCTCTTTCTCCTTTTGGCAGTAATGGAGATTAATCAAGGGCCTCGTGCCTTAGGTAAGCATTATAATAATGTGCTACAGCCCAGCTGAGCTATCTAACGTTATACGTATAACTATGTACGCTTCTTATTGATTGATTCATTGGCTGTGGCTGGCTTCTGCTGACTTTTGTACTAGGAAGCTTACTTTAGGAGAGGCTTGGGAACTAGCTCAGTGGGTAGAGTGCTTACTGCATACCACGAGGACTTGAGTTTCATCTTTAGCACCCACATAAAGGCCAGCTGTGGTGGGTCAGGAGGGAGTGGAACACGTAGACCCAGGAACTTAGTGGTCATCCAGACTAGCCAAGCTCAGATCTAGACTCTGAGAAGACTCTCAAAAAATAATGTGGAGAGGCAATTGAGAGAACGTCCTATCATCAACCTGTGGCCCGCATATGGCAAGCACAACCCCTCCTCCCCCCACACACAATGATTCAGGGACAAAAACATACTTCTGACAATCCTTGGTGATTTCATTTACTGTACTTCCTTTACTATGTTGGTATTTTCACTTGTATCAGAAAATCCATATATTTAATGACTAGACCACCAATTCACATTTTGAATTTAAAATAAAATTTTAGACTAGGCATGGTGGGACATGCCTGTAATTCTGGCACTTGGAGGAAGAGAACAGGAGGATCAGAAATTCAAGATTTTCTACCTCTGTCTTGCCAGTTTGAGGTTAATCTGCATTACACGAGACCCTCCCTTAAGAAAACAAAAAAATAAATAAACCAATAATATCCTAAAACTGCATAATCAAAAATGCTCAAATATAAGTGGAAAAATTACAAAAATTGGCTTTTACTATTTTTATGCTACTAGACACCATTAGCAAGCAAAATATTATAAACTACAACAAGAACTAACTTTTTAATGAGCAATTAAACATCTAATGATTAATAAGGAGTCAAAGTATATTTTCTAAAAACTTAAATTTGTTTTTATGTGTATGGGTGCTTTGCCTTCCAGTCTGTGTACCACATGTGTGCAATGCCTGCAGAAGCCAGAAGAGGGTGCTAGATCCCCTGGAACTGGAATATAGACACTTGTGAGCGGCCACATTGGTGCTGGGAATTGAACCCATGTCTTCTGCAAAAGTAGCCAGGGTTCTTAGCCAGTGAACCATCTAAATGCAAGCCAAGAGTATATATACTCCAGCCCCCAAAGTCTATTTTTAAAAAATACATTTATTTGGACAAATCTTGAATGAATGTTACATTCTAGTATGTCTCTCCAGAAGCTAGCAATGAAGAGCAGGCCACTGTTGCTTCCACAGAAGCGGTTCCTCCTCTTACTACAATGACTTTGCCACAGAAGACTCCAGAACTCTGGTTATTCATGGTAAATATGAGCGTCTACCCCACAATTTCATTTGGATGGCTAGACATAGAGTGGTTCTATAAGCAAAGACATGATTTTCTCTTCTAAGTCAGTAATGCTTGTGCTCTCTGAGTAAATAACTTGTCACTAAAAAGGAAGCTTGGTTTCAAGGAGGGTGGCTGTGTCTATCCCAGCACCACACTTATTAGTAAACTTCTATCGGCCTTTAGGGGAATTGAACCCTAAGCGGAAAAACAATTCTACAGAGTTAGGAGTGTGTGTGTGTGTGTGTGTGTGTATACACACACACACATATATATACATATGTGTGTATATATATACATAATATGTGTGTGTGTGTGTGTATATATATATATATATATATATATATATATATATATATATCCTAAGAAACAGTAATTTTATTTTCCCAGAGAAGTACTGAACTATAATGTTCATGGCTTCCATTTAGAAAGTGGTATTTTCCTAATTTAATAATAATAACCACAACCATTTCAAAGAACAGAAGAATGTGGAATGACATAGGTTAATTTTAATATTCTAGTAAAAGGAAATGGAAAGATGCCGTGACTTTATGGAAGACAAGGGACCTGAGAAAGTTTTCTTAAGGACAATCAAAAGTGGGCTAGTGCTAGGGAAGTCCCAGGAGCACATGGCCATGTGTGATGGCTTGTGCCTGTCGTCCCAGCTTTCAGCACATAGAGGCAGGAGGACCAGAAGCTCGAGGTCATTCTCAGCTAACATAGTTATTTTCAGATGAGATCAGACTATATGTGAGGCCTTGGCAAAGAAAAACAGCAAGTTCTTTCAAAGCAGAAGGCCAGGACATTAAGAGATCTGTCCTATCAGTCTGTGATCCCATATAAGGCAAAAAGAAATCCTGACAGGGACTTACTTTAATTGTCAACATGAAGAGTATTATCATTTTCTTTTTACTTTTTCTTTAACCTTATTACACAGATAATAATGCAAAAATCAAAGCAGTAAAAAAATGAAAAAGAAACCTTTATTTACTTAATTGGAATAGAAAATAATGAGGAATGAGTTATATAATATCCCAGTAAGCAAAGTTGATAAAAGCAGGCCTAACAAAAATGTATGTGGAAAGGTCAAGCTGTTATTTATTTTATTTATTTATTTATTTATTTATTTATTTATTTATTTATTTGTTTTGGGGGGGGTTCGAGACAGGGTTTCTCTGTGTAGCTTTGCGCCTTTCCTGGGACTCACTTAGTAGCCCAGGCTGGCCTCAAACTCACAGAACTCCGCCTGCCTCTGCCTCCCGAGTGCTGGGATTAAAGGCTTGTGCCACCACCACCCGGCCCAAGTCAAGCTGTTATTTAAGACTTCCAAATATCCTAATTTTTTCTTACATATAAAAAAATCCTAATATTTCTCTTCAGTATGGATACAACAAAATAAAATAAAATCCAACCTTTGTTCCAGGACATATCTTCAAGGTACACCTGTGCATCTACTGGCCCCATACGTCTTAGCTCAGCTTCTGTAGAATACAAAATGAGACAATTTGATGGTGATGAATGCTGATAATGCATGTCCAGTATGGCCATTCAAACCATTCTATGAACTATTTTCAAACTAGCTTAATGCTTTTGACACCAGCACAGAGGCAGAGAGATTTTAGCCCATGTCCATCCTGGTATAGTCCATATGAAGAACAACAGCAAGCCAGAAGAATAGCCCCCATAAGGAACAGAACTGGCCAACACTTTGATCTTGAACTTCTCAGCCTCCAGAACCATGAGACAAGTTCTGCTCAGCTACCCAGTCTATGGTGTTTTGTTATGACAACTCAAGCAGACTAATGGGTATTTTTCAAATCAAATGAGATCAGGCCAGAGGTGCTGTAAAGGACAAAGCTCTACAAAAACACGGGGGACTGTTGGTTATCTGACTGCAAAAGAATAGTAAGAAACTAAAGGGAGGAGTACTTTACTGCTTTAGTGATCCCACAACACAACTGTGTTCTGTGCATCTTTTGCTGTCTCCTGGGCCAAAGAGTTCTACAGATAGAGGGTCTAAGCCATGAATCCATCTATAATGAGAGTATGGTCTGTGTAGTAGGAACATGAAGTCTCACTTAAAACATGTAGACTTTGAGCAAAGAAAGCAACCATAGATGGGCAACCTTCATTTCTGTTTTCAAGGGCATTGTATAACTCCTGTATGTGTGGATTGTTCTTTTAGAAGTTAATGCTTAAAAAGCAGGAACACATTACTAAAATGCAGCAACCTCCCCTAACTCCAGTGAAAATTTCTTTAGCTGTCTCCCTAGTCTCTTGTTCACTTGCTGAGAATATGTCCCTTTGTTCTGTTGTGTGCATGCTTGCAACTTAATTATATTTAATAACCGCCTGCTCAGAATTTATTGGTGAGTTACATAATTTAAAAATGGATGACAAGATTATACAATATTTTGAACCTACTATAGTTTTCTATTAAAGTATGTCAAATATTACACTACATCATATTTACTGGGTACCAACAGTCTATTAAACTTCCTAAAATCCAGACAGACTTTCTGTGGTGGTCCAGACAGCTCTCCCATCTATCTATGCCCACTGATGGTTTACAAATAATTTATAGTATGCTAAGTAGTTCCTAAACAAAACACCTTATTTTCTACATTCTATACAAAGGATACTTGCCTACCTGTTCTGGCTTCTTCTTTCCTCTCTATTCCCTACCCCCATGCCATTAAAAGACCAGGTCTTACTTAGTTCAGGCTACACTTAATGTACTATGTATAGCTCATGCTGGCCTTGAATTCATGGCAGTCTTTCTTCCTCATGAATGTTGGGATTACAGGCAGGAGCCACCATGCCTACTTGACTTCTTTCCTTTTTTTCCCCCTTTGAGACAGGGTCTCTCTACATAGCCCTGGCTATCTTGGAACTCACTATGCAGGTCAGGCTGGCCTTAATCTCATAGAGATCACCTGCCTCTGCCTCCCGAGTGCTGGAATTAAAAGTATATGTCACCACGCCTGGTTCTTTCCAATATATATATATTGTTTAATTCAATTTGAAAGTCTCAGGGACAGAAAAAAATTCTTATATTTTGATCTCTTATTCAGAAGGGTCAACTTTGCTAGAATTAAGAAATTAATATTTGAAGAGTGGGGATAATTCACAGTGGAAAGACCTATTTGGAGAACAAACAGGTATCATTAATTTGCAACCAAGTTACTAGGGTATCTAGTATTTCTCTATTCTGTGCCCCCAACTGAAGCAAAGCAGACTGAGGGAATTAGCTTTCTCAGCCTGACCTATCTTGGATACCCAGAATAGACTAACTGTGTTAAAAGGATAAACATTTATTATAAATACCCATGGTGCCACTGTATTTAAAAATAAATAATAAATGAGAAATACCTTGCGAATGTAACTGCCAAGCAAGTCAGCTTCCTATTGTTCTGCTTTTCTACTGGGAAGCAGCTGCTATTCTGATCCAGTTACTATTTTGTGTGCCATGCTATCATTGTTCCCACATTTCATTGTTTCTCTTCCTCTTTAGCCCTAGGCACAGCGTAACACCTATTCTTGGTTAAAAGAATGAGCATATCCCATCTCATGGTGAAAGGGAAAAGAGAACAGAAAAATGGTTAATTCTTTGCCAAAGATCAAAGTTGAAAGGAATAGATTGGAGTTCTGTGGCTATGGAAACATGGAGATGTTGATTATTCAATACTGTGTGCACAACAATCTGTGAGTGGCTTTAAAAATCAGTATCTGACATAAACGAGTATGAAACATACCAGGAAAACTTTCCTATGCTGTTGAGGGGCAAGGTGTGCTGCCTAGAAGTCTCGGGTGTGCTTATGGTGAGAAATCTATCAAGTGACATGCAGATTTCTGCACCTCTCTGTACATATGCGTTAAACTTCAACAAAAGGTTTTAAAGGCAGTGTGTTTGAGATTCTAGTGGTCCTATTTTTAAAACTAGAAATAAGGTTTTTGTTTGTTTTTTTCTTTTCTTTTTCTTTTTTTTTTAAAAGAAAAGTTATTGTCCTTTGAAAAGACAATAATCTAACAACTTCTGAAAAGGCTGGGGTGATTAACTCAGGGGAAAATTGGATCCCTGGAGAACTGCATAATGAGCAGACCCAGTACAGGAAAAGTAAAAGGTGAATCTAAATGTGGGCAGTGGGGGGTGACCACGGTCCTTTGTTGAGAGGCAGGTGTCCAAGGATAGGGCAACAGCAAATTCCGCCCTACCACCCCAACCCCCACTACAATTATAAGGAAGGAGTACAAACAAATCAGTGTGATTTTCTTTCTTTCTTTTTAAACAATGATCTTTGCTTGTCCACCACTGTGGTTATAATTGAAAATCTTAATTCTTCCCTATCTACTAAAGTCACTTACAGGAGCCATGAAAGCAAAGCAGCTTGGATACTTCTGTAGTAATTAGGGCATGGCATCTTCAAAACAGATACGTTTGTTTTCTTTTGCAGTGGCGCGCGCACACACACACATACACACACACACATACACACACACACACACACACACACACACACACACACACACACAAAATCTTGTTCGTTGCAATGACATTTTAATAGGCAGATCTAGAAATGAAAATCCCACCTCAAAGTTCTCCTGTGGAAACATGACACCACTAACATTGAGAAAAGAAACTGACTTTAAAATCCAAGATTTTAAAATTGAATCTTTTTTCCCTACATAATGGTAATAACTATTTGGAAAAAAAATAAAACATAATAACAAAAACAGGAAACAAACAAAACCTGAAAAGGACAAAGCCACGCACAGCCATTTGTAAAGAGCACATTTCTGGCTTTGGTGTGCTCACGCTATCTTGAGCGCAGTGACTACGCAATCTGATTCTTATTAGAAAATGGGTTCAACTCTTTTGAATATCTAGGAATATTAAGGTCTGTTCACACTCTGGGCCATACTGACAAGCTTAGCCAAATGAGACAAGACAATCCTCAACCCCCCACCTCCCAATTTTACTTTTATGTATCAAAAGCAGGCATTAGAGTTAGAGTGAGGCTCCTAAGGAATATAATGATAAAATCAAATAATTTATGTGCTTCCTTGAAAAAGAATCTTTCAGTCTTTAGAAGTATAGGCCCTTCTGACCTTGCATTCTATTGGGTTTGTCTGACAACAAGAGGTGAAAGAATTCTGGGGCTCCATTGTCTCAGCAGTGGGATCTAAGACAACACTGGCAGGGCTCGTCAGAGAGGTTTATGAGCCTGCAATTCAAAGAGATTAAAAGGAAAATCTACAGCGATTCTTTCCCACTGACGAATAACATTAAATAACTATTAGCAGCTTGGTTCAGTCAAGCTCACCAGAGCTCTCGCTGAGTCATTCACAGCCTTCTAAAGAGGAGAAGTTTCTTCAGCTCCATTTGGGAATCAATAAATATTTCTTACTTCTTTTAAGACAATGGAATTCCAGTCTTTAAGACCTTCTTCCTAATGACAGTCCAATTTCTAAAGCAACCCTTTAATATCCAAATAATTACATTTCTAATCCCACCAAAGTTTCTAACCAAAGCTACAATATTTAAAAAAAAAGAGAGAGAGAAAGAAAGAAAGAAAGAAAGAAAGAAAGAAAGAAAGAAAGAAAGAAAAGGAAAGACCAGTAAGTAAAAGTTTAAAACAGAACAGCAGCAACCGGAAACTCTAGGGAGAGGGCCTCAATGGTCCACTATGGCTGAGGTGTTTAAAAGTCTCACTCGACTGAATGGTGGCCAAGAGATCAAGTGCATCCGCAGGCCTGTCTGTCACACTCACGTGTGGCAATGTCACTTATTCAAAGGGCCATCACACCCCCAGATGCTCTACTGGAGCAATTAGTCTACTACTTTTATTGTTATGTAATGTCAAAGGCATAAACATACTGTTCCAGGTTTAAAGACTTGTGTATGCATATAAATGAGAACCAAACACCAGTGTTGCCCTCTAGCTCAGAATTTTCTATCTTTAGATAAGTAGTTTAATTTTAAGAATCATCTCATTTTAAAAACCATTTCACTACAGAAATTAGATTTCCCACATAGAAAGAGTAATCTGTCCTGGTTATCATATTGCTGTTCTTGGTAAAGTCTCAGATAAGGGGCTGAGAAATGGGCAACATTAAATTTCAAAATTGTTTCCTAAATTATAAAGCCTATAATCTTTTCCCAGATGAAATTAAAGTCACAATTACAATGTTCTCCACCCCGAAGTTAACTGTGGAGTTTTTACAAAGAGGAGGAAAGGTAAGAAATGGACCTGGGCTGGGGTGCACACCTGTGACTTCAGCACTCTGAAGGCTGAAAAGTGGGAAGGGAGGGAGGGAGGGAGGGAGGGAGGGAGGGAGGGAGAGAAAGGATAAGGTGGGTACAAACTTCAATTCCATGTGCTTTACTATAGAATGGATAGAACAGCGACAGACATAGGCCCAGCCTCTTCTTATTCATCTCATCAAAACCCCTCATCTCTGACTATTTAGATGAAAAGACAGTGGCCCATACGCCAGTTGTACAAAACCTGGAAGCCCAATACTCTAAGAATCAGAGAAAATATCTTAGAATCCCTTGTTATCACTAGCTGTGTGACTTTGGTGAAATTAGTTAACCACAAGAGGCTTTGAACCACCCTTGGAAACAGATAATGCTATCACCCTCACAAGGTATTGAAACAATATTTAAAAGGCAATACAACAGTTTCAGGGTGCAAAAATAATAACGATTTTAACTGTTATTATCTCACACTTTTACCACTGAGCTCTGTACCAGAACATAAGAAAATGACCAAAAGCAGTCCACTGTCAGTGAGGAAGCTTCAAGTTTCAGTGTAGGAAGGCAGCAATTCCTGACCTCATCTAGTTTCCTAACAGTTGTCAGTCCCATTTAAACTGATGGATTATTATCAAAACATATGCATATATAAAATATGGGGGTGGGAAAAGTGACAAGGACAAGCCAAGGAATTTCTGCCCCATTTAAATTTCAGATAAACGCTGTCCTGGGGGGAATTATAAAAGTTCTTAAATACAGACAAAAAAAGCTGTATCAACTAAAATGTCATGGCCTGTGGGAGAATCCAGCAGCACAGAATGGAAAGGCATAGTACTGTGGAGGTGATCGGGCCGTGAGCTACAGTGTGAGGAAGTTAACTGTGAAGATGAAATGAATACGTAGGAAAAAGGAACACTATACAAAGAAGAAATGCCACCTGACCTTCCTGATCCATTGGTGGAAAGCCAAGCAAGTCCAGCTCAAGTCTGAGGAAGAAACTAAACAATGAGAAAGACAACTAACTGCTCTGGGTTTTGAACCCACCAACTTCAGCTGAGTCGAGTAATCAAAAAGAATTTGGGAGAGAGGCTAAAGTTGAAAGAAAGTATTCCTAAACCCCCGCCCCCACATCAGTCCTGTTAAATCAGACTCTCCAATGGTGTTCACTCACACCAGAATTACAACTATATTTTTGCCAACAGGCTTTTAATTATTTGTAATTGCTTAATTTTTATTCAAAATTATTAACAAATACTCTTAAAATACTTTACAAGGTAAAAAGTTATTTTCATTCACATGGAAGTAAAATATTCTGAATGACAAATAAGATAAGGTAGGGACCCTCATGGAAAGTTCGTCTATGCTCTCCTATCCCTCTTAAGATGCCAGTCTCAACTGTCTAAATGGATTTTCTGCATCATTTCACATACTTATTTTTTCCCAGAAACAGTCAGCAAAAAAACAAACCTCTTGATGCTTATCTACAGGTTTTTACCTGAAGCAAATTTTTACAGTCAATTTTGAAATTCCTAAAATCAAACTGAACTCCTAATCTGACTAATTTACGTATTTTGTAAGGGTCAGCTTTAGGACATAATTTACACAGTTTTCTACTGGCCCCAAGTTATTAGTACTAGCAGCCCAAACTTATATTATTTATATTTAAGAGCACATTTCTCCCTTTCTTATAATCCATCTTAAACTTAAAGCCCTTTTCAGAAAGAATTCCAATTTTATACTTAAAATTTAATGATCTAATACATTAATATTTGTGGAGTTTAAAGATTCATCCTTCATTAGTACGAGATTTATTTCCTTATCTCCCATTTTCAAATATTTATCCTAATAAAGAAATGAAGTAAGCTGTATAATAATACATCAGAAATGACTTGCTGTATCTAGCAAAGAGTAGCACCTTAGCTGTATCTTCTGCCAAACCTCTCTTAGCCAGGCTGTATAGGCATCTAGGTACAAGTGCATTGGAAGAATGAAGGCATCCCATTACCAAAACAGTTACCCAAACTACCAGAGAACAGGATGGACTTTAATATAAGGTATCAACAGGGATTCCAAACACAATTAACTTATTTTTTAAGCATTACTTCATCTGATCAACTGCATTTGTAAGTTTCTTCCTCTTCAGATAACAGAGAAATAACTCAGGTGTGCCATTCTCTCAAGCCACTGAGACATTGAGATCTGTGCAACAGAACATTACAAAGCTCCAGTGAGATACTTCTGTTGTTTATTTTAATGTGTTTAATATATGAGAAAACTTCCCCACAAGATTTATAAAGAACAATTTATAGCATTGTTCGCATGAACATTTTACACATCTTGAAAGAGTTCTCCAAGTGTGCCTCTGGTTGAAATGCAAAGCCTCATCTTTGATAACTACATGCCTTCCAGGGGAATGCTGCAAGCAGCTTTAGAGGCATCTTTACCAACAGCATGGTAAATATGCCAACTGGAACTAATTGGTTAATTTCACTAGTTACCATCACTTTCAAAATGGTATGATCTCTGGGAACGTAATATTACTCATCTCCTTAGGCTTGTTTTCCTTTGCCTGACCAGCTCTGCCCTAAAATGCCAAGAATACAGACATGGAAAGGAGGAGAAAATATGTTTTATTTAAGGCTATTGCTCTACTATCACATTTTCTTCATTAGAAATAACCCCTTCAGTAGTTTCTTTTGAGAAGTAAAGAAATATGCATGCCAAGGGTCCTTTAAATTAGCTTCTGGATACATCTATGGCTGTGGCAATATTGATGAGAACCTTCTTAAAATAGGGTACCACTCTGAGCTAGGAGATATGGAAAAGCATTCAACATCAGCCAATGAAGAAAGGACAGCTTAAGCTTATGCTGCAAGTCAATGGCAGGTAGGCAATAAACATACTTAACACTGCAAAAAGAAAGTTCTACAATAACCATCACCACATGCAAAGAGTTCTGCACTACCGAATCTATTTCCATGTCCCCAGGGGTGACCCAGAAAAACTGAGTGCTCTGACCTGGTTTTAACAATTCTCCCTCTTACTATCCTATACTGATCAAATTAGTACCCCCAAAAGTTTTCCTTATATCAAATCTAAATCCTGCTAGAGATTTGAGTTCATTTCATTTGTTTTTGAAAAGCTACATATTGATGAATAAAAAGAAATTAATATTAGTATTCAAATCAGGTTTATCATGAGAGTTTTGAAAAACAGCTCTGGAATAAAAGGTTTAAATATAGCAAGTCACATTTAGATACGAGAGCTCTCAACAGCAGGCCAGTGGCCAATTAAAGTTCACATTCAGAACCTCTGATGAAGAACATACTTTATGTTACATATGAGGTATGCAGATGTCATTAAGACCTGTATGTCTACTGCCCTAAAACAGCTAAATTTAGTAATCACCAACCTGAAGAAATGGCAAAGCAAACTGACATATAAATTCAGGGCTATCTATCTGAATTATAATTGTTTTAAATTTTATTGTGATCTTATCAATTACCTACAAAAGTCCCCTATGATACTGCAGGGTACAGATGCTAAGTTATTAAAAGCTTAAAACTGCACAGTCAAGGCTCAAAGGAAATGTGTAATTCTAGAACTTCAGGCTCTATTAACCATTTGCAGTTACAATGTCTTTTAAACCTCCCTTTGTGCAATTCTGCACTCATTTTAAACCCATTTCCTAGTTCTTTCCATTTGAGAGTTTACTCTACTGCATGCTACAGAGAAAGACAGAACTTCAGAATTTTTGCTCTCTTCTTACCCTTTGGAAAGTAGACCTCTAGCTAGTCTCACTCACATAATCTTTATAGCATATAGGCTCCAATGGCAAAAATGCAGACACTAACCACACATGCCCTACACGCTTTGTTTTATTTTATACATATGAAATTATGGATGCCTGGTACCCACAGAGCCCAGAAGAGGACATTGGATCCTCTGGGACTGGAGTTATAGATGGTAATGAGCTGCTACACGGGCACTGGGACTTGAACCCAGATACTCTGGAAGAGCAGCCAGTGCTCTTAACTCCTGAGTCATCTCTCCAGTCCCTGTCCTACACTCCTTAGGATACAGTTTTGTGTGGATTCTTCTTAAGCAAACTGGTATCCCACACTAGTAAAGAATGACAAAAACATGAAGAAACGAATTAGCAAACTCTCATCACCAACAGCACTCTGTGACTTTATGAAGCTGGACCAGCTCACATTCAATGTTACATCATACTTAAATGTATTAGCTTCAATACAGTCATAGAAGCTTATCATGTGAACCCTGTTTATAAGGATGGACCTATGGATAGAATTTGTTCTCAAATGAAGGTGCCTCTACATTCTTTCTATCAGAAATAATTTTATTAAAGAAATACAAATACCAAACAGAAGACCAGATATTTAAGGCACATTTGAAAATCAATGTAACTCACCAGGACCTAATAGTAAAAAACAAAAACAAAATCAGAACGGTGGTCTTTTAAAAAGTAGAAACGACCAGATATGATTAGTAATAAAACTAAACAGTATTACAACAAATGCTAGAACTAGCATGGTGGCACATGCCTGTAATCCCAGCACTCAGGAAACAGTCAGGAGAACTGCTGCAAATCTAAGGCCAGCCTGGGCACATGGTGAGTTTGAGACCAGCCTAGGCTACACAGAAAGACTGTCAAAAAACAGAGATGAGAAAAATCCAATACCACGAGGGTATGACAAACTGAGAAAGAAACACGCATTTTCCGTGGCACAGCTTCCTCCAGTGCTATGGATTTCTACAAATACTGGCTGTGTCCTGTGATGCTACATTTAGAAACAAAGCCTTGTTTCTCAAATCAACTTTTCATAATCTTAGTAGCAGAAGCCTTAGAATTCGTTTGGTGAGGTGGACAGTGTGCCAGTGTGGGCATGGGAGGGGCTCAATAATCAACCAGCGACCATGAGATTCTGTCACCACATCTCAGTGCTGAGCCTGATGCACTATTGGGGAGAAGCAACTGAGCGTTTCCCCCACCGGCTGGAACCGATTATTGCCCCCCCCCCATATTAGCATGTATGGTGCTTATTGAAAGTCCAAATATAAGGCTGAGGGACTCTCCTGTCCCAAGGCCAGTGCTGAAAGACAGCCTATCACTTCGTGTAATCCAGTTCATGTGTGACAAACCTGACCTACATTTTCCTTTCTTTCTCCCAACAGCTTGTCACTGTTGTTAGGAGCTATTTTCAAAAGGCAAAAAGAAATGACCTTTGAAATTATTTAAGCAATGTGCATTCCTAAGGCACCATTGACAGCAGTCTCATAAAGAGTAGCTAATCATGAAACCTACCTTAAAATAAAGGGCACAGCCAGCTGAGTTTCATAGGAGCTAACCTGAGTAACAGCTTCCTGTAGATGATCATAGCTACAGTCTTCCAAATACCACACTTAAAATTGTAATGCATACATAACTAAGTTTAGTAACAAGTAGTTTTAAGCATATAATGCATATTAACCTGGGGTGTAAACTGAACCTTTTAGTAGTTTATAGAAAGCACCTTTCAAGCCTTATAAGAAACTACACCTTAGTAGTTTTGTTAATTTCTCAACAGATACACAATAATGACTACTAAGAATAGGACAGAATTAAAAACAATGATGGGCTGAGGAGTAACGGTGGCAATAACTTGATGCAAATGCTGGGAAATGTTCCCCAGGTGTGGCCTGCACACTGTGCTTCAAAGGACTGCCCATGGCTCTGTCTCCTCACCACAAGTACCTACCATGCCGCTGCAGGTCATACATTTTTTTGGTTTCTTCATTCCCTAGAATTTTCCATGCCTGATCAATTTCAATGAACTTCTGTATACGTTCATCCATGGTTCCTGCTGGTACATCTGTACTTTGTTTATCTGGATGATACTGCCAATCAAAAATAAGGGCAGTGAATAGAGTTGAGTGGGGTAGGTTTGAAAAACAAACAAACAAAACAAAACAAACCAATCATCAACCCGAACCTCAGTTCAGAAGGTACGAGAAGATGGAAACTAAGGTGCCAGAGCAATGGGAGAGCAGTGCTGGCCACAGGAGACAACTGCCAGGTTAATTAGACCGCTGCAGTAGCTGCAGAGCCACCAGTGACAACGTGCAAAGATAGCATTTTCTGGATAATTTGCTCATGGAATCACTGGTCTCATGGACAATTTACCTACAGAGGGTGACGAACACAAATAGAAAGCAGTACGTGCAGAGCAGCAGGACCTGAGAAAGGAGGAGCACAAACCACATGGATGAAGGTTTCCTTATATAATGGATTTCAACGTGGATAAAATTTCAAAATGCACAGAGATGGTTTTATTATGAAATTATACAGCTGTAACTTAAAACACATCCAACTATAAAAACACAAGACTTTTCATATTCTTCTCGGCCCTAAAGTTTTCATAGTTTCTAGGCCTCATTTGTAAGGAACTCAATAAAACATTTTAATATAAATTCATTAAGTATCTTTCTCATATGAGCTTTTTAACTCTAAGAAATTTTTAGTAATGTTTTTAATATCTATACTACTTGGCCAAAACCAGGAAGTTCTGCCCAACTCATAACTGGGAAATGTTAACTGTACTGTGGGTTGCTGGGAACCTCACTTAGCCTACCTCTTCCATCCTTCTCTTTAGTCCTCTTGTCTCTCTGATGTCTAACAAGTCTCTCAACACACAAATGAAGAGAGATTAATTGAGGACATTTCACTTAGAATGATATGTGAGCGACAATGAAGATGCTCAGCTGGGTACCTTTTTCACTCCCAAGTCAATGTGAAGCCGTGTGATAGCACATCTATAGTCTCTCAACCAGTGAGTACTAGTTACCAAACATACTACAGAACACAGTTACATGTCAAAGGCAAACCCAGCAACTGTCTTGTTTTCTTTTTCAAGTCATTTCAGTAAAACAGGCAAATAGCCATGCCTATATTCCATGATACATGGATATGGACAGCTCACCAAGTAATGGCACTAGCAGATTCTTCCACTGACTTCCTTACTAACACCAAAAGAGTACAAGATCTTACAAGTACCCTCACTTTTCATTCAAGTTGCTAGACTCAAATTTGCATAGCAAATCATGGTAACATGAAGCTAGATAGCTTTAAATCCCACTGAATTCAGGAGGTATGTAAATTTAATATTTTTAAACTGTGGGCTTTAACAATGGATGCATTGTCATGGTAACTTGCCCCACACTGCTGCTGATCCTATCAGTAGAGACAAAGGGATTCTGCTACTTGGTTAAACAAAAGAACTAGTAAACATCATACTAAAGTTTCTGCTTTAGCAAACTTTTCTCCTTATGTCAAATTCATCAGTTATTAGCAGTTAGATACCTAAACTAACTGCTATAATAACTGAGAAACAGAAAGGAAGTCTTATTGGCAATGGTGGTACATGCCTTTAATCCTAGCACTTGGCAGGCAAAGGCAGGTGGATTTTTGTGAGTTCCAGGGCAACCTGGTCTACAGAGTGAGTTCCAGGACAGCCAAGGCTACACAGAGAAACCCTGTCTTGAGAAACAAACAAACAAACAAACAAAAACTACAACAACAAAAAGGAAGTCTTTACTACTTCACCTTCTACTTCCAGGGCTTGCTAATGTTGCTCATAAACATTATTCCCATATCCAAAGTTTGTGATAGTCAAGGCAAATTCCAAAGCCAAGATGCATTAAAGCTCTCTAGCTAATGCATTCCTTTAACAATGTGCACAACAAAATTCACTATAATCAAAGTCACTGTGTGTAACATCCATAAGACAAATTTCAAAGCCAGGCATGATGGCTCCAACTTTCAATTTCAGTTCTCAGAGAAGCTCAAGTAGATGGATTGTCACAAGTTAGAGGTCAGCTTGGGCTACATAGTGAATTCGAGGCCTCCTAGAGATCCATGATGAATTCAAGACTAGACTGGACTACATAGTAAGACCCCACTTTAAAAACCAAGAAGAAAATTTTAAAAATTTACATGTTATAAGTATTAAATAATGTCCTAGAACTATCATTCAAAGCTTTTAGAGGAAGGGCAGTGCAGATTAAAAGCTAGGTAACTTCTAACAGACCACTGGAGAAAATCTACTTGATAGACCTGTTCATGTACCAATCTCATGAAGAAAATTCTACAAAACTAGGAACTAGTTTTAGCTGCTCCAAACTGAAAGGTACTATTAACTTTTATTATGAGTTCTACAATAGTCAAAATGTGCTCCATGGGGTTGGGGATTTAGCTCAATGATAGAGCGCTTGCCTAGCAAGCGCAAGGCCCTGGGTTCGGTCCTCAGCTCTGGGGAAAAAAAATGTGCTCTAATCTTCCTCTAACTTGGTATTTTCCTGATTATTACTGAAATAAGTAGCTTCCCTTCTGAGGTTTGTACTACTAGAATTCAACACGATTCTACAGCAAGTCAGTTAATGGATAAATTCCATTAAAAATGACAATAAGCCCAAGAACTGGCAGATAGGACTCCAGGCAGTTAAGCTTCTACACAGCAAAGAAGACGATCACCTAAATAAAAAGACAGCCTGCAAATGCAAAATACCAACTCTAATCACATAGCTTATTACAACCTAGACTACAGAAAGAACCATAAAAAGTAAACAAAAATCCAACAAATGGGATTCCAGATTAATAGACAGTTCTCAAAAGAAGAGAATACAAATGGCCAATAGCTATTCTCCAGAGTGTTCACATCATTAGCCATCTGTAAACAAAAAACAAATTCTGCCTCACCCCAGTCAGATTGACGATCAACACAAAAATGAGTAACAACAAGTGCTGGTGATGATGTGGAGAAAGAAGAACGCTTATTCACAGCTGGTGAAAACTGAGGCAGCCACTGGTGAAGTCAGAGAAGAGGTGCCTCCAAAACCTAAAAGTTCCAGCTATCATATGACCCAGTTGTACATCTCAGGTATATATCCAAGCCTGACAAACTAAGTTCAACCCCCAGGACTCATATGGTAGATGGAGAGAACAGCAGAATGGGTGGCATGAGCATGTGTGTGCATGCACACACATGAATACACACAAATAATAAAAGTGTAATAAAAAGAAAATATGGGAATTATAGAAAGAAGGAAAATATGTCACTGGGGTGCTGAAAACCTCACTTTTTTGACATCAATTCCAGAACAAAACACAAAGTCTAAAAAAGGAATATTATTGCCTGTGATAGGCTGTAATGGCAACCAAATATATCCAATTAAATCCTTAGCTCCTGTAATTATTACTTAATATGTTCATGGATGGAAGATCCATGTCCACTTTTCCTATACTGGTACATTATAGTAACTGAGACTGTAGTCTTGGACTCATACTGTGATACAAAGAGATCAGTGGAACAGAATAAAGAGTCTAGAAATAGACCACAAATATGGTCGACTGCTCTGCAAAGGTGCAGCAATACATCCAGGAAAGGCAAGTATTTCCATCAGTTTTCTGTTACTATAACAAACCCCTGAGATAAAGCAGTTTATATGGAGGCAAGGTTTGTTTTGGCTCACTATTTTGGAGATTGCAGTCCATGGTCAGCTTTGGGCCTGTAGTAGCAGATTATATGATGGTCTGAGCATGTGGCAAGTGAGGTTTCTTTATCTCTTGGTGGCCAAAAGGCAATGGGCAAGAGTTCCAATATTTCTTTCAAGAACATGCACCAAAGACCTAACTTTTTTCCATTAAGTCCCACCTCCTGCAGGTTCTACCATTACCCAAGAGCACAAACTGGGGACCTAGGCATCAACATATGGGCCTCCAAGGAACATTCAAAATCCAAACTATAGCTGTTTTTATATATTGAATGGTTTTTAAAATGAGTAGATATCCACAGGGAAAACATAGCTTCAATCACTATCTTGTTCTTAACACAAAAAGTAATTCAGGTTGAATCAAAGACATAAACATAAAACACAGAGCCAGCTGGGCATGGTGGCAATGCCCCCGTGATTCCAGTCTATGGCAGGCAAAGGGCAGAGAATCACAAGCTGCAGGCTGGCACAGACTTCACAGGGAGATCCTCTAGCAGAAAACCAAGGGCTGGGGATGCAGTTCAGAGGTAGAGCATTTGCTAAGCATGTACAAGGCCCTAAATTTAATCTTCAGAAACACAAAACATAAAAACACAGACAGGCAAATAGCCACAACAAAACAACAGAACCATCAAGCTTCTCAAAGGAAACACAAAGAATTATTTCTGTCCCCTGGGACAGGCACAAATCATATTGAAATAAGCAGAAATGTAAACTACATGGCACAAAACTGATAAACTGAAATTTGCCAAATCTCAAAACTTTCAGCTCATCAAAAAACATCACTAAAAAAACAAATAAGGAAGACTGGGGTAAAAGACTGAGTACTCATGTGTCAAGACTTGTGTCCAGACTACACCAAGAGCAGAGACACAGGAGTGGAAGTCTCTTGAGCATGGATGAAGGGGACAGCTGGCAGTTTAATTACCATCTACCTCAGAGTCAAACAACTCCACTCTCGGCTGTTTTTGCCTAAGAGAAATAAAATATAAAAACATACATTCACCAAAAGGCTCATAAACAAGTGTATTATCTTATTAATGAAAGTAAAAAAAAAACCCTAGAACCCACACATGCCTACCAAAGAGTATGGATTAATAAATGTTATTAAACCCTTATAAAATACAATTGAACAGTTAAAAGCTATGATATATTCAGAAACACAAAATGAATACATAAAGCGTTTCTTTGAACAAAAGGAGCACATTCAAATATATAACACATGCTATAGGATTAAACTCATATGAAATAAAAATGTGTTCTGTGGTGACAAAAATGTTTCTAGGTAGGAAAGGGTGGTAGGAATTGAGGAAAGGGGCAGAAGGGAAGTCTTCTTAAGAATGAAGATGTTCTGTATGATTTGGGTGCTAGCAACAGTACTGAAACTAAACAAAAACCAAACATGAGGGCTGTTCAGCTTTTCACTGAATACTGGCCATGGCTCAAAAGAAATGTTTTTCAGAAATGTCTGAATTTTAAAGAAAGAATTTTGCAAAATTCTGAAAGAAAGGTGAGAAAATCCTTCTATTATCAAAATAGGGAAAACTGGCTGAGTGCGGTGGATCACACCTGTAGTCCTAGCTCAGAGGAGGAGAAGGAAGGAAGTTGGCTGAGAGTTCCAGGCCAGCCTGGTCTAAACAGTTCCAGCCCAGCCTGGGGTCAGTGGCACAAAGCAAAAAGTAAAACAGTAAAATAAAAATAGAAAAGTACAAGAAAATCACAGAATGCTAGTGAAAGGCCTAGTATGAATTAAAATTAGTAAATTACAAATAGTTTATGGAGCTAGCTTTACTTTTGAGTGCATGTGCCAATTCCAGGAAGTATTCGAACATTCACTGCAAAGCACACAATAAGTACATAAACATGCTTTGTCTGTGCAAAGCCCTGGGGCCTTGACTTCACTGGGAACCACAAAGGAATGAAGAAAAGACAAACTGAAGGACACACATACAGAAAGCTGAGCTTGGGTGGACTGGGCTCTCACTGGAGAAACTGCAGCATCTCAGAAACTCAGTGTGTTTAGTATACTGAGTAGAACAGGGAGACGGGGTTATTACATACAGCTGAGATACAGCTCAGATAACAAGGAGGTAGGGTTTGGTATCAGCGGGATCAGGAAGATGGTCTGGCTAATCTCAGAAGCAGTCTTTGGGGGGGGGGCAGTCTTCAGGCTGTAGACACCCAGAGGGAGACAGCTACAGTGGGCATTTCTACACATACTGTCAACACGGTCAGACCAGAGGAGAGCTTTGCTATGCCCTCTAGGCCTTACCCCAGGACAGAGGAAGGCTTTGCCATTTCTCATGGGTCTGAGGCTAGGTTCCTGACATGGCTGTGCCCGTGTCCACAGCACAAATTTACTCAGGCCTTCACACGCTCAGGGCTCCCTCTCCACATAAATGTTTGGTTTTTTTGTTTTTTTTTTAAGTGTTACTTAATAGAAATCCAAAGCACATTAAATATCACAATAGTACAACAGTAAAAATACTGATACCATCTTTTTCGATCCTTTAAGAAAAACTTTCTTGAGACAGGGCTTATAATGTAGCCAAGGCTGCCCTGGAACTCAACTCACCACATAGTTCAGGCTGACATGACACTTAGCAACCCTCCTCCTTGAGCAAGCAAAGTCCTGAGATGACAGTCCTGAGCCACCACACCTGTGTCTTTAGGATTCTTTATCCTATCAGTACAAAGATGTCTGTTTCTAAAGCCAACTGCATATTTCACTATTCTCAAATGGCATGGCAGCAACAACTTTCCAGTAATTTCCTCACAATTGGGGGGAAGTTTTCAATTACAGAAAGAAGAACTTAAGATTGTTCAGTTCCTGTGCCACCTCCATATAAGAAACATTAGCACAAATAGGAAACTGTTTTGATATACAGAGGATCCTTCAGTATACCACAAAAGATTACAAAGACAGTAATGTAGTCTTTTACCAGAAATGTTCATTGTCTGTTTTCTGACTGCTAATTCACACTTTAATTTCCATTAATTCCATGAATTTCCATTCCTATTAGTCTATGGCAATGGGTTGTTGGATGCAGAATATTTTGTCCTGAACTTGGATTCTATCCACATACAAAGTACTTTCTCAATCCCTGTCAGAAGTGATTGTCACAATGTCACCCAGTGCTCATCAGAATGTTGTCCTCAGATCTGCAGAACTGACATGGTCTGAGAGCTTTGGAGAAATACCACTTCTTGGGGCCCTTCACAAACCTTCAGAGAACTCCAGCATCTCACCACACTCCTCAGGCTGTGAGTGTGCCTTCACAAACCTTCAGAGAACTCCAGCATCTCACCACACTCCTCAGGCTGTGAGTGTGCCCTTCACAAATCTTCAGAGACTTCAGAGTCTCACCACACTTACAGTGAGTGTGCTCACTGGAAACCTTCAGAGAACTCCAGAATTACACCATACTCCCTAGGCTTTGAGAGCGTCCATTGCAAACCTCACAAGAACTCCAGTCACCCCACAGTCCCCAGGCTGTGAGTGTGTCCCACTGTAAACCTTCTGAGAACTCAAGAGTCACCCCACAGTCCCCAGGCTGTGAGCACAGAGAAGGCTGAGAAGAGCAGTCTCTACTGCTTAAAACACGTAACTTAAGGACAAGTCATTGAATGGGTGCTGCCATTAAAGTTTTGTGACAAGCACATCCTACCAAGAATGTGTGTATGTGTGTGTGTATATGTATATATTTAAAAGACCAATAACTGTTGAATGAGTGCCGCCCCAATTATGTTAACTTAGGACACCAGAGTGAAAATCATATTGTGATTGTAAGGCAAGAAGTTTTTGATATTTGAACTTTTTGTTTGTTAATTATAAATGCCAACCTCATAATTAAATTGTTTATACCAACTCATTTCACTAATGAAAGCTACTGAACTCTAAACTATATGCTGCTGATGGTATTTTAACCTATCGATTTTTCTTACTATTTTAAAAGAAGGATAGTATAATTCACAACAGGCTGCAGCTACTCAATACTGTAATGGTATCTACTGGGGCAAATATCTTCAACTATACATGAAAACAATGAGGTATAAGTTATGAAACTAGCATAATAAAATATAGTATAAAAATTCTAGGAATTTCAGGATATTTTAATAAAACAATATTTTAATAATACATTTAATAAAAAAACAGTGGATATTACTTCCAAATGACCTTTTTCTACTGGCCACTGTCTGGGTAGAGATCAATACAGTATCTCTTGCTCAAATAAATAATTTCCACAACTAAATAATTTTAAACTTAAATTGTATGTGTAATACTTCCTACAAAAGCCCCAAATTTTAAATTTGCTGATTTAGTTAGCATTTCAGATGAGATGAAGAATGAATTTAGTTTAAGTCAGTTTTGCTCTTTTGTGTCTGGTCCCTAGTGATCAGGTAATTACTGTGCTCTTCCAATTAGCTGAGAACATGAAAAAATACGGTAAGAGACAGTACTTCACCCAGTGGCCACATATGGGACTCAACAGTGGTCATAATGGGGCTTTGCTACAGTGTACTTACAGGTCATATCAATCATATACTGTATCCATCTCGGAGAAAAAAACAGTTGGGTGGTGTCCTAGTTAAGGTATTGCTATGATGAAACACTTATTCTAGTATTTTGAGGCATTTATCTCTGAAGATAGTAAAAGCTCCTCCCTTTGGGTATCCATTGAGAAATGAAAGGGAAGAGTAAGGCTAAGAGGATAGGAAGGCAATTTGCATGAGTAAATCGGACTCTAGTATCTATCAATCACTACAGCATCCTCAACAGTTTTTCTCATAAGAACTGCTTCACCTTACTAAAGCATTAGCACAGCATTAGGAGCAATCAGAAAATTTTATGAATACAATAGATTCTTAATCTTCAGCAGTTTTATAAACACCTTCCAGACCTAGAGGCCATAGGCATTAAAGTACGCTTACCTACAGTTCTGATCATCTGCTGGGGGTTGGGGGAGGTAGTGCTGCTTTTTAAGGCCAAACTTCCCTTCCATGTTTGAAAAAGGTAAGAAACCTGCTTGTTTCCCAGACCCCACTTACATGACAACTATGCCTGTCACTCCACAAAACAAAGAGACATTTAAAAATTACAATACAACAAGGATTAAATGTGGCTCAAAGGATGAAGACCGTGCATCTGAGGAGCCTTATCACAGGGTCTTTAAGGTTTCTAGAAGTACAAAGACAGTCCTCCTCTTAGTGAGAGACAGATGAGAAGGTTAGGGCCTCCTTCTGCCTTTCTGCAATGCAGCACACTTCCATCACACTCCTCCAGAAGAGTCAAAGCTGACAAGTCGAGGGAAAGCTGGAAATGGGTATGGGATTGCCTTGTCTGTTCTTGAGGTCCAATCAGAACTTTTTCTACTACACATCTCCCTCATTCTGCTGTAAGCATCAATGACTATCCTCATTCTGCTCTAATTGGTAATGACTACTGCCCTCACACACTTACAAACTAGTAAGGTGGAGGGGACCTCTTGGATAACCACAACATATAGAATCACAATTATTACTCTAAAATTTAGCAACTCACCATTAAAAGGAAAAAACTCCTACGACAGGGAAGAACACCCTTTTCTCCTGAATACATTTTCACCAGTTTGTCCCCATCTCAACTTCCCCCAAAGTATATATTTTTCTACACATTTTTGAAAGGTGACGAAATGAGTGTCTTTAGTAACATAATTTGTACACATTTTAGACAGAACTTTAGGTTTTCACGTGCAAAAGCTGATTGAGAAAATATGTTATTGAAATGAGCAAGAACTTGAAATACTGCTTTGTGGTCAAGTGGCTAGATTACAAGTAATCCTCCAGGGCAGGGCCCAGCTTATTATCATTTGTGCACTTAGGAGAAGTAATTAAAGTTGATAGGTGTGGTGACTACAATCCCAGCTCCTCAGATGCTAGGATGGGAGGATCATGAATTCAAAGCCAGATTGTATAACATGGCAAGATACTGCTTCAAAGACAAGATGCACACACAAAAATAATAATAAAAATGAAGAGTAGCACTATTATTACTTATAAAAATCAGGTATGAATTTGCCTTATTTTTTATTTTTGTGTTTGAGACATGTTGTCATGTAGTCCAAGCTGGCTTTGAATTCCTAATCCTCCTGCTTCCACCTCCTAAGTGCTGGGATCATAAGAGTATACCACCAGGCCTGGCTATACACTCGTATTTCTTGTTTTCTGCTAAACCACTAAGCCTTAGAGTTTGGGCCAAACTTGTTTTATTGAGATATAATTCACCTTATGAAGGGTAACCTTATGGCTTACCCTTTAAGTTGTCCAATTCATTGTTTTTTTAAAGACGTTTAACAGAGCTGCACACTATCACTATTAGCATCAGAACATTTTTATCACATCTAAAGAAAACCTGTGCTCATTCATAGTCATTCTCATTCCTGTTAACCCTGCCCCCCACCCTCCCACCCCCCCACCTCCCACCCCCTGCCCCAGAAACTACTAGTTTACTTTGTGTCTTTGCAGATTTGCCTACTCAGGACAGGAATCGCCCAGACACATAGACACACACAGGCACCCATACACTCAAAGAGACACACACACAGACACAAGCACAGATACACACACACATACAAGCAAGCATGTATATACTAATTAACCAAAAAGAAGACCTGTGATTTTTAAGTACCTATAAAATCATACCTTTCTCAGTTCCTTTGGGAACACTGAGAATAACTGAGAGCTTAAAGATATATATATATATATATATATATATATATATATATATATATATATATATATACACACACACACATGTGTGTGTGTGCTTTGTGTATATATACATATGTATGTTTATGTGTGTATTTATGTACACATATATATGTTTGCATATATATAAATATATGTTGTGATAGTTTGAATGTAATTGGTCCCTATAAGCTCATAGGGAGTGGCACTATTAGGAGGTGTGGCCTTGTTGGAGGAAGTGTATCACTGTGGGGGTGGGCTTTGAGGTCTCATATATGCTCAAGTCACACCCAGTGTCTCAATTCACTTCTTGTTGCCTGTAGGATCAAGATGTAGCTCCTTCTCCACTCTCAGCTCCTTCTCCAGCACCATGTCTGCCTGCATGCAGTAATATCCTGCCATGATGATACTTCTAAACTATAAGCCACCAATGAAAGGTTTTCCATTATAAGAATTGCTGTGGATAGGGTGTTTCTTCACAGCAATAGAAACCTAACTAAGACAGATAGGAATATCTGTCTACAGCCAATACCATATGCTGCTTGTGAAGGAACATTCCTAGAAAGAAGCTGCACTTTCAGACTGAACCTTCTGCAAGGCTGGTTAACTGTTTACAACTTCAATGATTATGGAGAGGCTGGAATGTTGCAGGTCTAGAACCTAATCACAATTTACCATGGGCTACCATTAGCTCTCTAAAACAATCAGACATTTCTTGCTCAACCCTGTCTCTGACTTAACATCCTATAACTGACAGATAAAAATCTTTTGGAATGTATTAACTTAACAAAACCCCAGTTTCCACCAACCAAAAGGCTAAGAGGTAAATAACCTTTAGGGTAGCTAAGTCTGTGTTCCTGGGTTATTCAACTTGGCTCCAGAATAAACCCTCTTATCCCCATTGAGATGAGTTGTTTTGTGTGGACATGTCCAACACTCGGCCTGTGAAACACGAAGGCAGCCCTTACTAAGGGATTATTATGAATAGCATTTTGATTTTTTTTTTTTTTTTTTTTTGAGACAAGGTTTCTCTGTGTAGCTTTGCGCCTCTCCTGGAACTCACTTGGTAGCCCAGGCTGGCCTCGAACTCACAGAGATCCGCCTGGCTCTGCCTCCCGAGTGCTGGGATTAAAGGCGTGCGCCGCCACCACCCGGCAGCATTTTGATTTTAATTCTAACAGAATCTGGCACCTACCATTCTCCCTCAGCCCACAGAACGAGCCTTAGAGTGAGGCTCCTGTGCAATGACATGGCTGACAGATAAGATGAACAAAGGTATATATATATATGTGTGTGTGTGTGTGTGTGTGTGTGTGTGTGTGTGTGTGTGTGTGTATACCCTTGGCTGCTAGGACCTCTGCTGAATCCAGCCTCCCAAAAAGCCATCTTAACACCAGAAATGTTTAAGACACTACTTGGTCTATTTGACAGATTTTATAACTTTGGCAACACATCAGTAGCAGCCTTTAGGGCCAAATTAGAATCTTTGTTTGAGATTAATTACTGGTAGCTCTAGCAAGGAGCAAAAGAGGAAGATAAAAGAAGAGAGACAGATTAAGAGGAAGTGGGGGTGGGACAAACAGGAAAAGCAGGCAAAGGAAGAGGAAGAGAAGGTGGCCTTTAAAGAAAAGGGAAGAGGATTGAAAGTGGAAATGGACATGTCAGGAAAAAAGAAGGAAGGATCTGAAGAAAACAAAGTTTGTAATAGTCATGGTGTGAATGTTTTTCTTTTTTTTTTTTTTTTGTTGTTGTTGTTGTTGTTGTTGTTGTTGTTGAAACAGGGTTTCTCTGTGTAGTTTTGATGCCTGTCCTGGATCTCACTCTGTAGACCAGGCTGGCCACTGAGATCCACCTGGCTCTGCCTCCCAAGTGCTGGGATTAAAGGCGTGCGCCACCACCTCCCAGTGTGAATGTTTTTCAAAAGAAGCATTAAGAGGTGGGTTTGCAGGAACTAAATACACAATAATGGGAAAGTAGGAAGGAGAAGGCTGGCCTCTGCAATACACTTTGGACAGCTACATTTACAATTTAGAAGTGAACCCTGACCTCCATTCTCCTCCAATGATCATCACTAGAACACAGCTGACTCTACCTGTTCTCTAGGTTTGGGAAAGACTTTTGTTTTGGTTTTTGCATAATTAAGGACTTGGACAACTGACACCGAGATAAAGTCATCCTTGCAAAGTAAAGAGTGGTGACATACAGACAGTGACACTCCCCCCACCCTGTGCTGCTCTCCTATAGCAACCTGAAGCTCTTGGTGGCCACCAAGGCATTCGGTACTAATTAGGTGGTGTGCTCTGTCAACGCTCTCCTGCTCTTCTTCTATTAATTGATCATTCTGCCATATTAGTGAAATGAGCACACTGGCTTGAATTCCCCCAAGTGCTCCACCCTTGAGAGAGAAAAGTAAAGAAGAGAAATGTGGCAGATGAATTCTGCCTTTCTCATCTGAATCAGCTCTAAATACCTTCCTATTTCTTTTCTTTGAAGAAATGTTTTTGTGGAGCTAAAATGTATAGTTTCCTTAAATATGATTTCTAACTATATAATCAGATCATAATCAGATTCTGATTACTTACAGGCCTTAGGAAGCTATCATGAAAATTAAATGTACATAATAAGCACTAGCATTTTAATACATATATATTCAAACTTGATATGGGATTAAACACCTAAGACTTGAGTGCTGGTGACAATACTTAATCCTTTCCACTCAATGATAAAAGAAATACACCTAAAATGAAACTCAATAAACAAGATAGGTGACCTGAATATGGATAGAGACTCAAAGTACAACTAGAACACTTGAAGCTTCTTAGGACGTTAAGAAAACACACACCCTCCAAGATCACTTCTGGGTTTCATTATTGCAATCACAGTTATCATAAAGCAGCCATCAAACAGTTGGTGAGGAAGAGCTGCCAAGGCCGTGGAGGACTGATTCTCTAATCAACATGAGTACAGTTTAGAGAGATACTCATTGATTAACATGGCTGTGTCTTGTTTGCTTTGTTTCTATGAAGTTTACTTGCTTCAAATAAGATTATGCTACAAAACGTTATATATGGAAGTACTACAAAGGTGTTCTTTATACTTTTATACCACATTAAGATTATGAAAGCTTGAAGAAAAAACAAAAAAATCCAAAGGTAAAGTCAAGTCTAACACACTACTGCCACCTAATGCTTAGTAAAATATTGCCTAAAGAAAATCAACAATTCATTGTTTTGTCTAACAGTTAACAAATAAAATGTGATTTAAAAAAAATGAGCCTAATTTTTCAAGGTTTTGTGGCTTAGAGAAAATGTAATCTGTGTTAAGGTTGCCAACCCAAAGATGTGATTATCCATAGAAAAATGCTTATTTACCACCTCACTTACAACACAGATACTGTGCCAGCCAATATGGATATTGAAAACAGACAGGATCCCTGCCCTTAAGGGTTTCACTTTCTCGTGGAAGACAGCAGACATGGGAATGATCAAATTATAAAGCAAAAGTTCAGATGAGGAGCCAAAATGATAGCATGACAAAGTGGCTCATTTTGGCAGGGGGACATTGACTGACATCTGAGGAAATGAACACAAGTCAGCCTACAGAGGGACTATGGAAGAGTGGAGAAAAAGGACATCCTGAGCAGAGAGAAGTCACAAATACAGGACAGCAAATAAGTAAGACAGCTATCAGAGTTATAAACAGAAGAACTGCAAGGCAGACAGAGAATGAGTGAGCAAAACTTTAAAAGGTTTGAGTGAGCTAAGATTAAGATGGAGCATCTTCGAACACTAAGGCGTACCTCTATTTACAACTCCACATATCTGCATGATAGAACAGACTATCCCAGGGTTGGGTGAGGTCTAACTGCTAGCTTTCTGATCACAGGTTAGATAAACCATAGGTTCAAAGACTGCCACAGGCCAACTCACTTCACATGCTAGTCTTGAGTTCGCAGGGGTCAAGAACAACCTCACATCATCACTGAACCTGAGAGGAATAATGGAAAATGGAGAACAATGCTACCACAGTGCAGAGTAGTCAAGAAGCCAACTGCTCCTTCAGATTCTGCTCTGAAGAGTGCAAGGAGCTGGGGCCAGCAAGGATGGAAAAGTGAGTGGATAGGACCTCTGCCTTCAGAGACTCCACTGTGGCTAAAGCAGCCACAGGCATAGGCAATGAAAAATAGGTTATGTTCAGCAGAATGCTAGCAAGGTTAGAGCTTACCAGAAGACCATAAAAGACGAGAGACGTTTTGACTAAGGGACATCTTCAGACAGTTATCAGAATTGTACCTTACCAGAAAGTGCACCTCCTACCATTGAAGAGGAAGGAGTGGGCAAGAATGGGGAGAGAAGTTTCCATTACCAAGGATGTCGGTTGACGTTATTCAAATCAATGTTCCCAACAAATACAACTACAAAGCCCAGATAAAACTCAGACACTTATTTATGCCAATACAAAGTATTAGGTTTCATTTTGTGTTTCCAAACAAAATTGTTTGGGGGTTGACTCTCTTCTCTCCTTTTCACTCTTATCCTCTGCCTGCATTATATTCTTCCACCAACCACAGTAGCCTCCTTATTGATTTTATTCCACTTGTCTCATATCCTCTCTCCTCCTTCCTCAATACTGTTTGTGGTCCCTTTTCTAGGGGTGAAACCTGAGAGATCAGGAAAATAGGGAAAGCCACAGCTAACCTCACCTCACCAACTCCGCAGCTTCCAAAGGTGAGCTACTTCCTGTACACTACCCACGCCTATATGCCTTGCTGTTCTGCCGTCTGATTTGCTCTCTCTGTCCAGCTACATCACTTTCTCTTTCTGCCCAGCTCTGTCACTTTCTGTCTGTCTGTACAGACCTCCAGACCTCCATGGTTAACCAGTGTTGGAATTTAAGGCATGTGCCACCACATCTAGCTCTGTTCCCAGTGTGGCCTTGAACTCACAGAGATCCAGACAGATCTCTGCCTCCCAAGTGATAAGATTAAAAGCGTGTGATACCATTGTCTGACTTCTATATAGTGGCTGACTTTTTCCTCTGATCTCCAGGCAAGTTTTATTTTATTGGAAGACACAGTATATTGGGGGACAGAATACATCACCACACACACACACACACACACACACACACACACACACAGAGCTAGGATCCATATAATACATATATGAGAGAGAACATAAGATATTTGTCTTTCTGAATATGTATCACCTTACTTTTCTAATTCATCCATTGTTTCAGCAAATCTTATCATTTCATTTTCTTTACAGCAGAGTACAATTCCATTATGTATATGTACCACACTTTTATTATCTACTCATCTTTTGATGGATATCTGGATTGGTTTCATTCCTTGGCTGTTGTGAATAATACAGCAATTAACATGGGTATGCAAGTTTCTTGGTAGGATGTACAGTCCTGTGGCTATATGCCTGGGAATGGTATAGTTGGGTCATACAGTAGCTCTATTTTTAAGTTTTTGAGGACCCTCCACACTGATTTCTCTAATGGCTGTACTAATTTACACTCACACCAGCAATGAATAAGGTTTTTCTTGCCCCACATCTTCAACAGCATTTGTTATCATTTGTTTTTGTGATGCTAGCTCTTCTAACTACTGTTATGGAGTCTCAAAGTAGTTTTAATGTGCATGCCTTTGATGGCTAAGGATGTTGAAACTTTTTAAAATACTGTGTTAGACAATTTTATGTCAACTTGACACAAGCCAAAGTCATCTGAGACGAGGGAACCTCAATTAAGAAAATGTCTCCCAGAGTGGGAGGGTAGGGAAGAAGATACCATGATAGATGAGGACAGCATGGGAATAGGAAGAGGCAGGGTTCTGGGGAGGCTCTCAGGAATCCACAAGGATGACCCCACCTTGATCTGCTGGCAGTGGTCCAGAGGGTGCCTGCACTGGTCTACTTTGGTGACCGGTCTAGCAAATAACCTAGCTGTCATCATAGAGCTTTTGTTCAGTGACTGATGGAGGCAGATGCAGAGATCCACAGCCAGGCACCAGGCTGAGCTTCGGGAATCCATTTGATGAGAGAGAGGAGGGATTCTGCAAGTGGGGGACGTCGAGATCATGATGGGAAGACATGCAGAGATGACCGGCCACACTAGTGGAAGCCCATGAACTGTGGACTGGTGGCTGTGGAGTCCCCATGGGACTGGACTAGGCCCTCTGGATACAGAAGACAGTTGTTTGGCTCGAACTGTTTGGGGGGCATCCAGGCAGCGGGATCAAGATCTGTCTCTGGTATACGGGCAGGCTTCTGGAAATCCGGTGCCTGTGGTGTGACGCCTTGCACAGCCTTTGTGCAGTGAGAAGGAGCTTAGAGTGCCTAGGCTCAGTGTGCTGGGCTCTGCTGACTCCCCATGGGAGACCTCAATTTGGGGGATGTGGGGATTCGGGGTGGCTTAGGAAAGAGGGCTGAGGGGGTGGGGGAGGTAGGAGGGGGGATCTGTGGATGGTATGTGGAGTGAGTAGAAAATTTCTTAATAAAGAAAAAAATTTCAAAAAAGAAAAAAAATGTCTCCATAAGGTCAGGTTGTAGGCAAGTCTGTAAGGCATTTTCTTAATTAGTGATTGATAGGGGAGGGCCCAGCCCAATGTGGGTGGTGCCATCCCTGGGCTGGAGTTCTGCACTGTATAAGAAAGCAGGCTGAACAAGCTATGAAGAGCAAGCCAGTAAGCAGCACCCCTCTGTGGCCTCTGCATCAGCTCCTGTCCCCAAGTTCCTGCCCTGTTTGAGTTCCTGTCCTGACTTCCTTTGATGATGAACAGTAATACGGAAGTGTAAGCCAAACATACCCTTTGTTTTTTGGTCCCAGTGTTTCACTGCAACAACAGAAACCCTAACTAAGACACTGACTGACAATTGTGTCTATCTGTTTTTCTTTCTTTCCTTTCTTTTTTGAGAACTGTCCATTTCATTAGACTATTTCTTAATAGATAGTTTTGTGTGTGGAGAGTTTAACTTTTGCAGTTCTAGTTATATTCTAGATAGCAATCTTTTATCTAAAGCATAGGTGTGTGGTAGTTTGAAAGAAAATGCCTCCCATAGGGAAGTGGCACTAACATGAGGTGTGGGTTTGTTGGAGGAAGTGCGTCACTGTGGAAGCAGGCTTTGAGGTCTCCTATGCTCAAGCTATGCCCAATGTAGGACACAGTCACTTCTGCTGCCTATGAATCAAGATGTACAACTCTCAGCTCCTTCTCCAGCACCATGTCTGCCTGCACACCACCATGACAATAATGGACTAAACCTCTGAAACTAAGCCAGCCCTAATTAAACGTTTTAGTTTACAAGAGTTGCCATGGTCATGATGTCTCTTCACAGCAATGAAACACTAAGACAGGTGACAAAGATTTTCATTCAAAAATACTCTTTAAATCTTAACGTATCAAATGGTTGATAACACAGTAAGGCCAACATCACAGGGAAACTGATGACCAAGGTCAAAGAATGTAAGATGTTATGTTGTTCTATCACCCATTCTTAAAATCATCTTTGCAGTGAACTTTGACTTGTATAAGCTCATCTGACTCAAAACAGACACATCGAGGACAGACTAAGAGATAACATGTTAATGGAACAGAACGAAAAAGCTAAGCCAGGCAGAGTGAAGCCATGAAACTGAAATCCCAGCTTTGGGAGGTAGATGTGTGAGGATAGAAGTTCATGTCTTATGAGTGCAACCTGTCATGCTGTGATATAAGGAGAAATACCTTATATCTCTACCCTGGTTTCAGTTACATAGCTCATAAAATCCTTGCAACCCAGCAGTCTTTTGTAGGTAATGAGGAGAATGGTGACTGAGGACTCCTGAATAGATTCAGGATTGGGACTGGTCATCAGGAAGGCCAATGATGACAAGAGAACTAGAGCTCTCGGCCTCAGCCCCTACTCTAAAGTTGAATGAGTTGAGTTGAGTTGATCACTCATGGTATAGCCTATGATTTCATCAGTCATGCTTACATAAGAATGATTCCATTAACTTCCAAAGGAGAGGATTTGGAGAGATCTAGGTTAGTGGACAAGAACATATTCGAGTGTTGCAAGGGAGCTTTACTCAAATCTACTGGGATGAAAAGTCTTAAGTTTGAGACCTTCTTGTCTCACCCTATGTACCTCTTTGTCTGGTCTTTTATTGATATCCTTTAAAATGCACATCTGTCTGCCAAGTGGACATCTTTGCAACACTTATGTCTTAGTTACTTTTCTATTGTTATGATAATATACCATAACCAAAAGCAAATTGGAGTGGAAAGGGTTTATTTCATTTTACAGCAAGTAGTCCATTGTCCAATGAAGTCAGAGCAAGAATTGAACATAAGAACCAGGAGGCACAAACTGATGCTGACGCCATAGAGGAACACTGCTCACTGGGTTGCTTCCCATGGCTTGCTAGCCTGCTTTCTTATACAACGCAGGACCACCACAGTGGGCTAGGCTCTCCCACATCAATCATTAATGAAGAAAATGCTTGACAGACTTGCCTATAGGCCAATCATTTGGAAGTATTTTCTAAATTGGGATTCCCTCTTCTCAAATAATTTTAGATCATGTCAAGTTGGCATAAAAGTAACCAACGCAGCTCACATACTAAATATTTTCAATAATCACTGATTACCTTTGAGATGTTAGCTTTTTCCTTTTTCAATTTAGGGAAACACAAGCTGTTTTTCCCAATAGCACAGTAGTACATGATAGCAATAATGTCTCCCAAGAGGGAAAAACAACTCTGTGGTCAATCCTTTATTTCACTCAATTGTTATGATCATATTTATTGCTGAAATATGACACCACATTCTTCCCTCTTGACAAAACATACAGAGCACAAGCATATAACTATTTAAGATAAAATCATGCAGTACTCAATATCTCTATGATACTTACAAAAGCACCATTAGACTCTCTTGGAAGGCTTTAAACTATCACATACAAATAAAGGCAAAGTTTAAACTGTGCTGATGTCAAAGAACACACAGCAGATGCCTCCTAAGGGCAGACCAATGTCTCAGCTATCTTATTGCCCACAGTTTAACAAAGGTTAAATAGTATTGTGTCTGGGTGTGACTTCTGAGCCAGAAGTTCAGACTAGAGACTCAAACTTCAGCAATTTTATGCCACCTGCTAGACTGCTGCCTCATATTCTCACACTATTACTAGCCTTGTTTTGTTTTTGGTAAACTGTCTTTTACCTCTATTGTTACCTAGCCCCATCCCCAAATCAAGTATGTGCTGTAATATAGACCACAAATTATATATAAATATTAAATAGATATTTTAATCACAATTTATATAAGTTTTATAGACATAATTATTCACCAAAAAAAGTTCATCTGTGTCTCATCTAAGATTACTTTTGCTTGTTATCAAAAAGGAATATTGTATTTTAGGAAACCATACTTAAAATATTGTGGCTTACATAGGAGGTAGTCTTGCTAAACAGATTAAAAACCCATAGGTTCAGGCTGGGTGTAAATAGCACATGGTACAGTGCTTAAAAGCATAACTGAGGTCCTTAATCTCCAGTATGGGAAACAAAAAATTCCCTATATTCTAACTTAAAAGAACTCTTGGAGGCAACATCATTAGGATGGCTTCCAAGCTTCTTCTGAAGAGTGGTCCTGGCATTTCAGTTAATCCATGTCATTAGAAGGATGAATATATTCACAATACCACTGAGCAGCTAAGATGCAGCAGAGAACCCATATATTAACAACACTTCAATTCAGCAACTTAAAGCTGAAATCCCAGCACCAAGTAGGCTGAGTCAGGAGAACTGCCTTAAGTTCAATGAAATCTTGGTAGGTTCTAGCCTAACTTGGACTAAAAACCCTTTCTCAAAAATGAACAAAAAATTTAGTAACTTAACCAACTTAACTTAGAAATAAGTTTTAGAATGTTAGATTTAAGGTGGAGGATAGGTTAATAGTCCCTGAATTGGTTCATATAACAATAGCTGCTCAGTGTCCTGGTTCACTGTGTGCAGCTCTAACAGAATAACTGAAACCAGGTGATTTGTTTTCCTGCATAGCTTCTTTTCTTGCACATCTGGAAGTGGCCCGTGTCTTAAGAGAGCTCTGCTGATCATCCCTGGCAGAAGGGTAATAGAGATTGTGTGCAAGAAAGTGAAAGGGACCAAACAGCCTTTTACCAGGAATATGATTCCCAGATAACAAATCGACATGTGTGATAATAGCATTTCCTTTTAATATCCACCTCTCAACACTCAGAATTAGAGATTAACTCCACACCACACAAGCCATACGTGACACCAAGTATCCTCTCCTCTGCCCTGTTAGAGATTCAACTCTCTGCCATACCAAAGTTGAACTCCCTTTCTCAAACTGTATGCAGTCTTCCACAACCAAGGCCTCTGAACGCACCAACACAGCTAGGCGCACCCTCTCCTGTAAGTTACTTTGACCAGCTTTCAGAAGGTGTTCATCAAGGCCATGGAGGCAGTAGGGGTAAGAGCACTGCTGTCCTGACTGTCCTACAAGGACAGTTCTAGTTGTGAAAGAGCTGCCATGCATCCTGATTCCTTTCCTCAGTCCTCCATAGCAACTTGGGCTCCTGTTCTAAGTTTCTCATAATGCCCAACTACCT